>NW_027642370.1:0-31679 GCF_032717465.1 Coenobita brevimanus | reverse complement strand
TATATAAAATTCTACATGCACCTACAAGTAGCGACATTCTTCATCCCACAACAAGCAAATCACAAGAAAAAAGGACCGAGAAAAAATTGAGAAAGAAAAACAAAACAAGCAAACGAAAAGCAAGAACACAGCAACAACCACCAGACCACCGCCCTTTTCTCCATCCGTCCCCCACCTCCACAAACATCACCACACTGACGCAAGGAGTGAAGACGTCAAGACGACGAAGCAATACAAAGCCCATATTCACAACTCATCTTACTCACCTTTCTTCACTCATTTACTCACCACAGCTACCAGAGGGTGAGAAATCGACATCACTGTGCGTGTTTGCTGAGACGACGCCACGTCAATCAACTCGTGTTTGACACCATTACTCACACCATTCCCACTACGGTAAAAACTAGTGTTACATAGTTACTTCATTTATACATTACACAGATAGACAAAAAAACATGTGCACAAACATATAAAACGTGCTGTATGGTTACACTTACGTACACATACCTACTTCAGTTATCTGCATAATTCAGTCACTAAATACTTCCACCAACAGCAAATATTCTATACTGTATATATTCATTCATTTATTATAGCATTTATTTACTACCAACGAGTGTTACCATTTATACCAACATAAAATAAGTATTTCATACATACAGCTATCCGTTATTATATCCACACAGTAATAAGGAAAATATACTATCACAGTTACTCAGTGAGCGATTAAAAGAACTGTATTAAACATTGATTAATTAAAGCTACCTAGTGGAAACAGACAAATTAAGTTATAAGGAAAACCAAAAAAAAAAAAAAATGGCCAACACAAATGACGTTAGCAAGAATGAACAACATCTTCCATACAACTGTGAAGACAAAGATTTCCACACAGTGCTGACACATATATTGCCCACGATAGGTACAAGTGAATAAGTCAGTGATACAGGTAACACTATATACTATATATATATATATATATATATATATATATATATATATATATATATATATATATATATATATATATATATATATATACAAAATAACAAAATACAGAGCTATATAATATCATTTTCATTAATGTCTGTGGATTATAAACTAAACTTTAAAAAAGGGTCCGAAGGGAATTAGAAAGCAATTATGCAACCTCGGACAACACCGAAAAAGCGTAGACGAAAAAAAACAAACTATAGAAAATCAGTTTAAAAAAATATAGTAACATCGCATAACAAATAAATGAAAATGTGTGTGTTAATACAAATGCCATAATACCACATAAACTCCTTGTGTAAGTGAAACAAAAAGCAAATTATTGTTATCCACGAGCCAGTGGCAAAGCACATCTTCACTATCATCGACTGCAGCGTGACCGGATTAGCAGTGCCAGGACTGCAGTTACAATATTACTGCAATTGCTACAATTATGTAACGACAAACGATTGCATTATGTTACAGCTGTTACAATTACGTAACTACAAGCGATATGAAACAATTTCAGTTATGTACAATACAATCATTATGTAACAATACAATTATGTAACAATTCATACAACGTTACAATTACGTATTACTACAATGTTACTACGATGTTACTGCAGTGTTACTAGAATTATATTACACTTGCTACAATTATGTAACTAGAAAAGATATGTATCAATTACAATACAATTATTATTTAACAGTACAATTATGTAAGAATTTACACAATGTTACAATTATGTATTACTACTGTGTTACTATAATATTACTGCGGTGTTACTAGAATTGTGTTACACTTCCTACAGTTATGTAACTACAAACGATATGAAACAATTACAATAAAGTTATTATGTAAGACAATTATGTGATAATTCATACAATGTTACAATTATGTAATACTACAGTGTTACTACAATATTACTGCAGTGCTACCAGAGTTATGTTACACTTGCTACAGTTATGTAACTACAAACGATATGTACCAATTACAGTACAATTACAGTATGTCCAGAACAATTATTCTGTAACAATACAGTTATGTAACAATTCAATGTTACTACAATTCTGTATTACCAGAATCATCACACGTTAGGTGAAATTTTAGACATTACTAAAGGGATGACTCCATATGTACAATAATATAATTTTTTAGAATATGTTATACAATATTCTATAATCAATTTAACTATAGTGAATTTGTTCAATAATGTATGCAATTTTCTTAATGACCTAGAGCAGCTTGTACAGCACCCTACTCGTATCCATGACAGCCTTGGAGAGAGTTCCAACATACTTGACGTCTTCCTTACGACTAATCCTTCTGCTTACACTTAATCTTTTCTCTCCGTTGGGCTCCTCCGATCACAACCTTATCACCTTAACCTGTCATATCGCTCCGGTACGGCCTGCGGACCCTCCAAAGAAACGTCGTCTGTGGCACTTTGGAGCTGCGGATTGGGAAGCCCTCAGACAGTACTTCTTTGATTTTCCCTGCAATGATTATCGCTTCCATGGCCGGGAGCCATCTCAGTGTGCCTTGCGCATTACGGAGGTTATTCTCCCAGGCATGGAAACATACGTTCCTTTCTCATATCCTTTGATAATCACGGTTGTTCTAATGCTGTCCACAACAAGGAGAGGGTCTATAAAAGGTACCGGAGCCAACCCACCCCTGAATCATATCTTTTATACGTTTCTGCCCGGAATCGTGCTGTCTGTTCTTCGCTCTGCTAAAAATAATTTCATCCATACAAAATGCTCTCAACTCTCTATCTCGAATTCTTCTCGCTCCTTCTGGCACCTTACCAAAAACCTTTCTAACAACTTTACCTCATCATCCTTCCCTCCTCTGTTCTACTCTAATGACTCTGTAGCTATTTCTTTTACTGATAAAGCAGATCTCTTCGCTCAGACTTTCTCCTCCAATTCCACCTTAGACGATTCCAGTGCTGTTCCTCCATCACATCCCCCTCTGACTTCCTCATGGCTGACATTAAAATTTCTTCAGCTGATGTATTTTCTGCCATCACAGGTCTCAATACTAGTAAGGCATATGGGCCTGCTGGAGTCCCTCATGTTGTTCTCAAGAACTGTGCTTCTGTGCTTACAAACTGCCTAGGCAAACTCTTTCGCCTTTGTCTATCAACTTGTACCTTTCCTTCTTGCTGGAAGTTTGCTCTCAGCCAGTCCCAAAGAAGGGTGACCATTCCCAACCCTCTAACTATCGTCCAATTGCTTTAACGTTAGTCCTGTATCTCAAAAGTTTTTGAGTCTATTCTTAATAGAAAAAAATTAAAGCATCTTTTCTATCACAACCTTCTTTCTGGTGGTCAGTATGGGTTCCGTCAGGGACGCTCCACAGGCGATCTTCTCACCTACCTTTCAGACTCCTGGTCATCCTCCTTTCGGGACTTTGGCGAAAGCTTTGCCATTGCACTTGACAACTCAAAGGCTTTCGATCGAGTCTGACAAATCTTTAATTTCCAAACTGCCCTCTTACGGTTTCTATCCTTCTATCTGTGCCTTCATCTCTAGCCTCCTTTCTGGTCGTTCTATAGCCGCTGTTGTAGACGGCCATCGTTCTTCTCCTAGATCTATTAACATTGCTGTTCCTTAGGGCTCTATCCTATCACCAGCTCTCTTCCTTTCATTCATCAATGACCCATGCTGTACATCTAACCCTATTCACTCATACGCTGATGACTCCACCCTTCACCTTTCCATTCGATTCCCGTAACGTCCATCTCAGTGTTTACTTCAACAAACAAAGGATGAGGCTATGGCACACCTTATGTCTGACTTGGCTCGAATCTCTGACTGGGGTACAAATAATCTCGTTATTTTTAATGCATCAAAGACTCAGTTTTTGCACCTATCAACCCGACAAAATCTTCCACAGGTGTACCCACCAGTGTTTAATAATATTGAGCTTAATCCTGCATCATCCTTGAACATGCCTGGGGTTTCATTTACTCGGGACTTATCTTGGAAAGATCATATTACATCTCTTGTAAAATCTGCTTCCAAGAGATTGGGTGTGCTAAGCCGACTCCGTTCCTTCTTTACCCATGCACAACTGTTGACTCTATACAGGGGTTTTATCCTCCCCTGCATAGAGTACAACTCTCATGTAGCGGGAGGCTCCCCACATACAGCTCTTCTCAATAGGGTGGAGTCAAAGGATTTTCATCTCATTAACTCTCCTCCTCTTACTGACTCCCTTCAACCTGTCTTTTCGCCGCACTGTTGCATCTTTGTCTCTTTTCTATCGCTACTTCAATGGTCACTGCTCCTTTGAACTGTCTGCATGCATTCCTCCACCTCTACGACTGGTACTTAGGCCAGTCTCGTTGTATTAAGCTTAAAATCCGTTGTGCCTTCTAGAAGTTAAGCACCAGCAAGAACCTGATATCATTAATAGTATTAGTTATTTATTGTCAGGGGTGAAGTGACTTTCTCCAGAGGCTAACAGTACTAATAAATAGCAATTGAGTAATTAGTCTCTGCTGTGTACTGTTGAGAAAGTTTATAAATTCTCGTTCTTAGAGAATCGTGCGAAGCAAGCCAGCGTGAAGTAATCATCGCTTGATTTAGCAAGACAATCATTGTCCCTGCTCTTCAATATTATTGAACATTATTATCATTTAAATAATATTTCCATTTATTTTAAAAACCCCGTGACAATTGGCGACCTCATTCCAGGATATTAACTCCTAGCTCTAAAGCTATTCACGAGAGAATACTCACTCATTCATATTTAGGTATTTATCATTAAAGTTGATAGGCACAAGCTTACTGGTGTTTACCGTTAGTTTAGCAAGTGAATTTTTGCTTTATTAATCCATAGAGTACTTAACTTTATTTAGTACTTTATTTTTGGTAACGCCAGACAATTTTATTCGCTCCTGGGTAGCCGCCGTACCCATTGTGTTAATTATTGAGTCTTCCCAGTCATTTGCATTTTTGCTTTATTCTTTGCCAGTTAACTAGATTAGACTGGTCACCACTAGCTTGTGTTTGTATTCTTTACTTGTGTTTATTAGTATTCGTTTGTGAAGCAGCAATCAGTACTCAGTTTCAGCTTGCTCAGTAAATTAGCGACATGGCTACCACCATATTTTTACAGACCCAACTGAAATTAAAGAGTACATACTCTCACGGCATAATATGGACCATCAGCGCGAGAATGATCCCCGTGAAGAGCGTAAGATTCAGCGCGAATACGAGCGAGAACAGCGCGAACACGAGCGAAAACAGCGCGAACTCGACTTAGAACACGAGCGAGAACAGCGTGAGGAGCGAGAGAGAGAACGAGAACACGAACGTGCCGAGCGAGAAGCACGCGAAAAACACGCATATGAAATGCTGAAGCTCAAGCGAGATTCCTTGGCTTCAGATACATCTGGTGCAGTTGGTCAAAGCTCCACGAGCGTTCTCCATGCACATGTCCTGGCGACCCCACGCATCAAGCTTCCTTCATACAAGGAAGGCGAGCGAATCGAGCCGTACATAGCTCGTTTTGAGGACATGGCAGACATGTATCAACTGGATGAGGCAGCTAAGCGGCTTCAATTTCTTAGTTTATTTGAGGGCCCTGCCCTCGATATTCTCCATAGAATTCGTAGAGACAATCTCACGTATGAGATGATGAAAGCTGCACTCATTAAGGCGTATGGTCTCACGGTAGACGACGCCAATGTTCAGTTCATGCGAGCTCGTCTCCAAGACAAGGAGACAGCTGTTCAGTTCCTCGACCGTCTCACTGCTTACTTAAATGAGTGGATGGAGAAAGATGAAACTCCTTCCACGCATGAGGGGATAATTGACCTTATGCTGCATACACAGATAGAGAGGTCGTGGCCTGCTGAGCTCATAGCACAGCTTAAGATCTGCCAGGTGAAAGATGCCAGCCAAATGGCAGAAAAGGCTGACGCATACTTTACTGCATACGGGTATCAAACTCGTAAGCAGCATACCTGGAACAGGAAAGCTGATAAATCTGGGAAACCGTCTCAGATTGAACCCCAGCAACAAGGCCATTTTCAGAGTAATGGCCAAGGTCCAAAACCGCAGTGGAAGGACCAGGGGCAAAACACTCGGAAACCTGAGTGAAAGAGGTACAGTCACTCATAAAAGAAAGGACCCCCCCGGCCATGACACCTTTCAACTAATATGATATCGGTCCTGGTAACACTGTAAATGACGTCAGGTGTGGGGGTGTGAAGCTGCGTTTGGGGGAAGTTCATTCAAAGTTCATTCTGTGTCGAGCCCATTCATTTAACCCTTGAGGCCGGGGGTTTCATTTGCATCTTATTCCTTCCACCGGCTGACGATTTTATTCAGCTAATGATAAACTTTTTCAGATGTGATGGGTTACATACATATGCCTTGATAACAAGTCAGATATAATGTATGTTTGACTCGAAATGTGGATTGAAGCAGTGTTTCGTGCAGATTAACTCTGCCCTCCTCTCAAACACCCCTCCTCATCCCCCCATATGGCTGACGTCAAATACACTGTTACCAACACTGAATACCCCGAGTTATATTGCCTCTAACGCAGGGGGGGTCTTTTCTTTTAAGAGTGACTACAACAAGTACCCTAACCAGCAGCAGTATTAGCCACGCAACCGACAGTCGGGACAAACTTTTTCACCACCAGCTCAAAAGAGGCAGGAAGCGAACGCAGCCTTCATTCCTCAGCAGCAGCATGGTGGTCACGTCCCTACCAGTATGGGTACTCCCCCACAGTTCACTAGTCCCACAGTGACAGTGAACCTCCCTCCACAGATGGCCAATGTTCCATCTTCCCAGGCAGTGAGTACAACCCCTCAAGTATATAATTCTCAAGGCACAATGTTTGCCGCATCAATTCAGCACCCTCATGAGTGGCTAGCTGCTTTCTCCACAGGCCCTCCCACAGGTGACAGTACCTTCCTTGTTCAGCCAGGGTTTGTGGGAGACATTCCTGTGAAGGTCCTGAGAGATAATGGTTCCTCAGGTTGCTCTGTCAACCTGAGCAGTATACAGGTCGACAGATCCA
Organism: Coenobita brevimanus; assembly: GCF_032717465.1. Classification (NCBI taxonomy): domain Eukaryota; kingdom Metazoa; phylum Arthropoda; class Malacostraca; order Decapoda; family Coenobitidae; genus Coenobita; species Coenobita brevimanus. The sequence continues at coordinate 24,658 of NW_027642370.1, read as the reverse complement.
TGCCTTATTGAGATTGTTCCCTGAGGCATGTATCCAGGTGGCATCTCCATTTTATACTGGTACGACACTCGCAGTTGTCATGCCAGAACCCTTATTTGATCTCATTATAGGCAACATTTCTGGTGTCAAGGATAGTTGCACCGAACATGATGCTACTCAGACTTCGGCTCGGGGCTGCGTAACACGAGCCATGGCTGAGGCTCCAGACTGTGTCACCCCAGTGATCATTGAATCGCCGCAAGATCTGATGTGTAGCCAACTTGTTGTACAAGAACAACATTCTGACCCAACACTTGCTGCCGTGTGGAACAAACAAAAGGGTCGAGTGATTAAGTATTCACGGGGAGGTCGAGCCAAGTTCCTTCGTAAACAAGGACGGCTCTACCGTGAGTCACGAACACCCGAGGGCGAGGTTCGACTGCAGTTTGTCGTTCCTGCCAAGTACTGCCTAGCAGTGTTACAATGGGGTCATTGTTCAGCCTCAGGAGGTCACATGGGCAAAAGGAAGACCCAGGGCCGTATCCGAGCTTTTTCTGGCAAGGGATGGGACGAGACATAGCTTTGTGCGTTCCTGCAATGTGTGTCAAAGTAACACCACTAATCAGGGACATGTCCTTCCTGTGCCGTTTGTAACCACACCTGTAATCTCTGAATCAGTTGAGAGACAGGGTAGTGGCAATGTGGGTGTAGTAGACCTGATGTCTCACCTACTAACTGCTTACTATCTAGCAACTGTTGTATGCTGGGTTCCGTAAGATAGGCTTCCTCAGAGATTTGAGTAATCCAAGGACCAGCCTGGTTCCCAGTCAAAAGTGTAGACCTGACGTCTCACTTGGCCCCACAGGACACAGTATGTCCAGGGCCTGTACATGCACATGTTCCGTAGTTTAAGGGGGGAAGTTCGAGAGAGAACTCCACAGAGGCGACTCGAGGCTACAGAAGCCAGAGTTTGCACAAGGATTCTCAGCTCCCCGATATTAATATAGGCACTAGGTTAAGGCACAGGTTGAGGACCCATGTGCAGTTCGAGGCTACGTGAGCCCGAGTTTGCATAAGGATTCTCAACTTGCCGACACTAATCGTAAGTGTAAAGTTAAGTTTAACCAGTAAACTACACGAGTCCTCGAGACAACAGCGTCCATGGACTACGTTTCCTAGTTAATAATCTACCTAATAAATTAATGGCGACCTCGAATGTACGAAGCTTAGGCTGTCACTCGTATTTTTCAGCTAGAGCGTACCTGTCGTAGCATGTACTGACTGCTAGGCAGAGAGAGTAATTGTAACGTAATAAGAATTTTTGTCTCATTGACAATTTTGATGCTCCACCTTGATTGATTCTGCAGGTACAGCAATGGGTGTAGCAGTGTTGCTGTGCGGGCCAGCTGATCGTCTGCCGCATGCTGCCGCCTCTTCTCCTCTGCCTTCGTCGTTGCCATATTATTAATATTACTGTGTCATTTCACACATAGGTACAGTTACACTACAACTGTCACACCTACACCGTGTATTACATACACCACCCTACACAACAATTAGTTGTCAGTGTAAATGTAGCGAACTTTCACTCAGTTTGACCTGAGTACAGGATTTTCACCGTCGTCACGGAGTTTTTCCCTCAAGCTTGCCTCTATTAACGTAAATACGAGGTTTTTTCGCTCACTGGCGACTGCGACTTTCTCCTGTAGCAGGACAGCACACACACCACAGTGTGAATCTTGTGTGACTGAGTTAGGAATTATATGTATGTATATTGAAATCTTTTTTCTGAAGAAAGAAAGATTTGATTTTCATGGGGCGTAACGTCACGAGTCGGCTAGTGACATTGGCTTTTGTGGGAAACCACGAACTCAAGTGGAATCCCAGTTTATCGTTCAGTAACCGCTCATTCGGTCAGGAGCCTTTTCAAATCAATTTTTCATTGTCATACGTGATCGTCTTTGTGTGAGCCATTAGCGCTTCAGCTGAGCGATTTGTTTTGGGCGCGTTTCGCTCACTCTAACCGTTAAAAAATGCTGCCCTAACGCTCCCTTTCTTTCCCACGAGTTAGGCAGTCAAGTGGCTGTCGTGACGGAGTGAGGTACTGTGCTCCAGCAGTGAGAGAGGTCAGCTAGCACCGAGACTCCACTAGACTACAGTTCTCCAGGCTCCCACCCTTCTTGGTGATACACCACATTCATTGACCAGTATTTTCTTTTCGTTTTCTAGACTTAAGAGTTTAGTTAAGGTGTTTTTCCTAGGCGTAAGAATTTAGCTCTTCAGTGAGTGAGTGAGTGCGATCTCATTAATTTGATTTTGATATGTAACGTTAAATTTATTTTGTAATCAATAAATTTAACAGTTCTTTTTCTTTAGCTTAATGTAATGTAAACTCGTGTTTCATTTCTTCATAATTAAGCTTATTTCCCTTAGAGCTCCTAGCTTGCATAAACGTTTTGCCATTCATAACTGGTACTTAGGCCAGTCTTGTTGTATTAAGCTTAAAATTCGTTGTGCCTTCTAGGAGTTAAACACCAGCAAGAACCTGATATCATTAATAGTATTAGTTATTTATTGTCAGGGGTGAAGTAACTTTCTCCAGAGGCTAACAGTACCAATAAATAGCAATTGAGTAATTAGTCTCTGCTGTGTACTGTTGAGAAAGTTTATAAATTCTCGTTCTTAGAGAATCGTGCGAAGCAAGCCAGCGTGAAATAATTATTGCTTGATTTAGCAAGACAATCATTGTCCCTGCTCTTCAATATTATTGAACATTATTATCATTTAAATAATATTTGCATTTATTTTAAAAACCCCGTGACAATAATATCATTTTCATTAATATACGTAAACTAAACCTTAAAAAAGAGTCCCAAGGGAATCAGCCAGCAATTATGCAAACTCGGACAACACCGAGAAATCGTAGACGAAGAAAAATAAACTATGGAAAATCAATTAAAAAAAAAAAATACAGTACGACCGCATAACAAATAAATGAAAATAGGTGTAAGTGTTACTACAAATGCCAAAATACCACATAAACTCCCCTGTATAAGTGAAACAAAAAGCAAATTATTGTTCTTCACGAGCCAATGGCAAGGCACATCATTATCATCGACTGCAGCATGATCGGATTAGCGATGTCAGGACTGCAGTTACTACAGTATTACAGCAATTACTACAATTATGTAATGACAAACGATTGCATTATGTTACAGCTGGTACAATTACGTAACTACACGCGATATGTAACAATTACAGTTATATACAATACCATTATTATGTAACAACACAATTATGTAACAATTCATACAATGTTACAATGATGTATTACTACAATGTTACTAAAATATTACTACAATGTTACTAGAATTATATTACACTTGCTACAATTATGTACAATACAATTAGTATGTAACAATACAATCATGTAGCAATTCATACAATGTTAGAATTGTGTATTACTACAATGTTGCTACAAAATTACTGCAGTGTTACTAGAATTATGTAACACCTGCTATAATAATGTAACTACAAACGATATGTAACAATCACAATACAATTATTAAGTAACAATCCAATTATGTAAGAATTCATACAATGTTACAGTTATGTGTTACTACAATATTACTCCAGTGTTACTAGAATTATGTTACACTTGCTACAGTTATGGAACTACTAACGATATGAAACAATTACAACACAGTTATTATGTAACAAAATTATGTGACAATTCATACAATTTTACAATTATGCAATACTACATTGTTACTACAATATTACTTGTGTTACTAGAATTATGTTACACTTGCTACAATTATGTAACTACAAACCATATGTAAAAATTACAATAAAATTGTATACAGTTGCGGACATATCAAACAGAAACACCCCGTCCACAAGGAAGTTGTAAAGCTTTCCTACCTGGTAACACTGATAGATGTAGAACTTCATTAGATTCCGTTCGGTCGCTGGGACGAACCGAACGCGGTGATCATTGCCGCTGGGCGCAGTTATTGGTGGTACAATATTATATAAAGTGTTCCCAGGAAATATACTAATAACAGCATGTCATGATTAGGGCAAGTTTTCTAAAATTGTCACACAATACACCCTGTAGATAATGGCGGTTATTATGAATGACACGGATTTCATGAGTGGTTTAGTTTCGAGTAATGAACGATGCAACAGTAAATAATTCATCATGTAAGTCATAGTTAACAGCTTTCCCACAACTATCACTGAACAGTGAATTATCGTGACGCCCATCCACCCTGCCGTGAACCTGACATTGGTAGACCTCTGAAATAGAAACAAGTTCACTACATACAGGACGTGGCGCCACAGGTCTTGAGAGACAGGAGGAGGAGGTGGGTGAGGAAGGAGACAGTAGTGGTCGAACTGAGGGCTAGAGGAGAGGAGTGATTGAGTCGGGGACGGTGGACTATGGTAAAGGACAGGAGCTACAGTGGGAGGGACAGATTACAGGGTGATGACTGGAGCTAAATCATTGTTTCATGGAGAATATGGAATTTTATGGTCAGACCATGAAACATTATGTTGACGTTGCCACGTGTTAACTGACCGTCATGGTTTGTAACAATTCACGACACTCTTTCTGCTAGGTGGCTCAGTAACCCCGTATTATAAGTATGGTGACTGTATGTTAATGTACAGATATATGACACGTCCCTAGAGTTTGTCAGATGTTACAGCTGTTGTCATAGTGATTTGGTATTACTCTTGTAGTCTGTAACGTAGTATCATCATGGATGACGACTGATATTGCAGAGTAGGAATAGGCCTATGTAGATTTTCTTTATTACCAATAAATACAAACAGTCTGACAATAATGATGGTCCCTATGAAATTATCATTAATACCTGTATGGCACCTGCGTAAAATAAAGGTGGATTTACTTAACTCCAGCTTTATGTTACCGTTTTCTGTATACCGTGTTTGGCTGTTGCTTTTACACATTGTCAGTGGTTATTGGTTATATTTAGGTTCATACTGAGCAACTGTCGTATGCCCCAAGCTTTCCTTCACAAATCCTCGAGGCAATAATGGTGGAACAAGATTGTAATGTCTGCAGTTATTCAGTCTGAGCATGTGCATATTATATTAGTTATGCCATTAGTTACTGAAATCACTTGTATTAAATGCAACATACTCTTTATCTGCAGTGTGTAATTTTAAGCTAAACAACCGAGTAGCGTTCACACTGTGTGAAATTGACAGGATAAAGATTAATACGAGGACCACTGTCCATTGCCTTGTTCACAGAGAGCAGTTTCTGAGCCACACATCTCAGCAGTGTCCGAACATGGAGCTGTAGCCCTGGTTGAGTAACGGTGTGCATTGCAATCCATTACAGAAGACGGGTAAACCACTTTCGTTGATGTATAAACATGTGATCCACTGTTCATGGTGTAGCAGTCATTCTTGCCTTCCCCCTCTCCGTCGGTACCCATGTCTGAGTGCACGCAGTTGTCGGGAAAAGGGAGGGGCGAACAGTGAACTGGATACTGGGGTTGTGAATCATGTTGCTTAACAGTTACACGTCCTTCATATTACGATTTACTCTATCAGTGTAGGGTTTACAGTAATCTGACATAAATCTTGCAGTACAGCTGATAAAGCACCTTTCTACCCACCTATTAGCCCACCCCAATATCGCCACCTGTGTTCTGGAACCCAGTCCACCCCCTCCCCCCAAGTAAATAACGTTTTACTTTACATCTGTGCCATACAGATATTAACGGGAACCATAGGCACGTATCACTACTGTTGACTAGTATTTATTGTGGCAAGAGAAAATTTCATCCTCCCCTTCCTCTGCTATCGATATCACAGTCGTTATCCAAGATGTTACTACGCAAACGCAACAAGAAGAGCTCCCAATCGCTATGACAACAGGTGTGACATCAGGCAAACATTCGAGGGGCCTTTCATACATCACCATGTGATTACGCAGTCGTCACCATACACTAATAATGCAGGGTTTGTGTAATGTGTCACCTCGTGGTAAGTAGGTCATCCTACGGACTATATAACAAAACATGCTGGTAGACTACGTTTAAAGGCCTGACTACCAAATTCAATAATCAAAGGTAAACTATAGCTGATTTGGCACCATGTCACCATCCCATCCTAGCTTCCTGCCACAGTCTACTCTCCCCTACCCCATCACTCGTTTCCTGTACAACCCCCCTCCCACCAGCCAGAACACTAGTGCCCCATCCCCCCCTACAGTCATGGCCATAAATAATCACCTATCCCCGTGCCTCAGGCTGGCTCTATGATGCGCGACGTCACACTGGGAGTAAGAGGGGCCGAGTAGGAGGGGCCGGAGAGAGAAGGGAAGGTGGCGGGGGGACGAGCGATGAGGCTGCAGTGGAGTGAGGAAGGGAGGGAGGGTAGGTAAGGGAGGAAGAATGAAATGAAGTTGTGGCTTCACATAATTTGTCTATTTTCTTTCATTCAGGGTATCATATAAAGGAGTTACTGTTCGGTAGATAATGTAGAGCGGCGACAGATAACAAGCATTACATAGGTGGTGGTTTCAAGGACTGGCTCGTGGGAGAAATATTTTGACGTGACAAATCAAATATTAGTGCAGAGCCATCGAGATTGTGTGAGCCCAGATTGTCAACGAGTGGAAGCCAGCGAACGAGAGGACACGAGCCTGCCTCCTCCAGCACACCAAGAACTAGTGAAAGCTGTTCATACGAAACCACCAAACCATCAATAACATTGTTTCCTCGGTGTAGCGAAACCTGCATGAGGTTTTTAAGGCATAAGGCCACTGGACTACTTACTAAGGCTTTACTGGTTGCTTTGGCTTGGCCAGTGTCGGTAAACAATGACACATATATTTTGGGGAGTTTGGGTAGGCATTTGCTTCCATTTTCCTCTAACAGATTCTAAGAGATAGTTATCATATCCACCCATGAGCACAGACATCAAATTTATTAACCTTTTATGCACAGTTATTTTAAACAGGCTTTCCATATAGAGATATCATTAAATAATTATTGTATTGACATGATGGTGACTGTATAGAGGGAGTGTATACTGCGAGGAGATTATATTTCCTGTGGACACAGCCATGTCAAAGGTTGCATATAATATTTAGTTCCAAAATTAATTACATGTAAGGGTAGAGGACGTTTCTTACACAAACATTACGGAAGTCAAAGCCATCCAGATTCCATTCTGCGTCTGAAGTCAAAATACACGACAAACAAATATCTGGCTCCGCACTTTTGTTTGATCTGTCACGTCAGTATTTCTGTCACGAGCCAGCTCTTGATATCACCAGCTATCTAAATCTTGGTATCTGACGCCAGTATACAAGGTGTAATGCAGCTTTATCTCCCGAATAGTAACTCCTTTATATGATGCCCTGAATGAAAGAAAATAGACAAATTATGTGGTCGCAATTTCGCATTTCATTCTTCCTCCCCTACCTACCCTCCCTCCCTCCCTCACTCTTCCCTCACTCCACCCCAGTACCATGGCTCGTCCCCCACCCACCTTCCTTTCTCTCTCTCTCTGGCCCTCCATCTCAGCTTCTCTAACTCCAGTGTGACTTGCCGAGCATAAACGAGGACCAGTCTGAGGCATGGGGTACAGGATGATAGGTGATTATTTATGACGTACCCCTCCTCCCCAAGGGGCAACCCCAACCCGCCTCCCTGGCCGTGACTCTGAAACTTGTAGGAACACTTTAACTGACGTGCTTCATGAGTTGGCGCTATAGGAGGCAGGTTGTGGTGCCTTGGAGACAGGAGGAGGGAGAAGCAGTCCTGGGCCATAAATAATCACTCATCATCCTGTACCCTCAGCTCTCAGACTGGTTCGTTTATGCTCGGCAAGTCACACTGGAGTTAGAGGAAGTTTGAGATGGAGGGGGCCAGAGAGAGAGAGAAAGGAAGGTGGGTGGGGGGACGAGCTAAGGAGTACTGGGGTGGAGTGAGGGAAGAAGGGAGGGAGGGTAGGTAGGGGAGGAAGAATGAAATGCGGAAATTGCGGCCACATAATTTGTCTATTTTCTTCTATTCAGGGTATCATATAAAGGAGTTACTATTCGGGAGATAAAGCTGCATTACACCTTGTATAGCGGCGTCAGATACCAAGATTTAGATAGCTGGTGATATCAAGAGTTGGCTCGTGACAGAAATACTGACGTGACAGTGATCAAACAAAAGTGCGTTGAGCCAGATATTTGTTTGTCCGTGTATTTTGACTTCAGACGCAGAATGGAATCTGGATGGCTTTGACTTCCGTAATGTTTGTGTAAGAAACGTCCTCTACCCTCATATGTAATTAATTTTTGGAACTAAATATTATATGCAACCTTTGACATGGCTGTGTCCACAGGAAATATAATCTCCCTCGCAGTATACACTCCCTCTATACAGTCACCATCATGTCAATTCAATAATTATTTAATGATATCTCTATATGGAAAGCCTGTTTAAAATAACTGTGTATAAAAGGTTAATAAATTTGATGTTCAGTGCTCATAGGTGGATATGATAACTATCTCTTAGAATCTGTTAGAGGAAAATGGAAGCAAATGCCTACCCAAACTCCCAAAATATATGTGTCATTGTTTACCGACACTGGCCAAGCCAAAGCAACCAGGAAAGCCTTAGTAAGTAGTCCAGTGGCTCTATGCCTCCAAAACCTCATGCAGGTTTCTGCTACACCGAGGAAACAATGTTATTGATGGTTTGGTGGTTTCGTATGAACAGCTTTCACTCGTTCTTGGTGTGCTGGATATGCATGCTCGTGTCCTCTCGTTCGAAGCCTTCCACTCGTTGACAATCTGGGCTCACACAATCTCGATGGCTCTGCACTAATATTTGATTTGTCACGTCAAAATATTTCTCCTGAGCCAGTCCTTGAAACCACCACCTATGTAATGCTTGTTATCTGTCGCCGCTCTACATTATCTACCGAACAGTAACTCCTTTATATGATACCCTGAATGAAAGAAAATAGACAAATCATGTGGCCACAACTTCACATTTCATTCTTCCTCCCTTACCTACTCCTCCCTCCCCTTCCTCACTCCACTGCAGCCTCATCGCTCGTCCCCCCGCCACCTTCCCTTCTTCTCTCCGGCCCCTCCTACTCGGCCCCTCTTACTCCAGTGTGACGTCGCGCATCATAGAGCCAGCCTGAGGCACGGGAATAGGTGATTATTTATGGCCATGACTGTAGGTGAGGATGGGGCAATAGTGTTCTGGCTGGTGGGAGGGGGGTTATGTTGTGAAACGAGTGATGGGGTAGGGGAGAGTAGACTGTATAAGTGGTGCTAGGATGGGATGGATGACATGGTGCCAAATCAGCTATAGTTTACCTTTGATTATTGAATTTCGCAGAAGTCAGGCCTTTAAACGTAGTCTACCAGCATGTTTTGTTATATAGTCCGTAGGATGACCTACTTACCACGAGGTGACACATTACACAAACCCTGCATTATTAGTGTATGGTGACGACTGGCGTAATCGCTACCGGCATGTATGAAAGGCCCCTCGAATGTTTGCCCGATGTCACACCTGTTGTCATAGCGATTGGGAGCTCTTCTTGTTGCGTTTGCGTAGTAACATCTTGGATAACGACTGTGATATCGATAGCAGAGGAAGGGGAGGATGAAATTTTCTCTTGCCACAATAAATACTAGTCAACAGTAGTGATACGTGCCTATGGTTCCCGTTAATATCTGTATGGCACAGATGGGCAGTAAAACGTTACGTACTTGGGGGGAGGGGGTGGACTCAGTTCCAGAACACAGGTGGCGATATTGGGGTGGGCTAATAGGTGGGTAGAAAGGTGCTTTATCAGCTGTACTGCAAGATTTATGTCAGATTACTGTAAACCCTACACTGATAGAGTAAATCGTAATATGAAGGACGTGTAACTGTTAAGCAACATGATTCACAACCCCAGTATCCAGTTCACTGTTCGCCCCTCTCCTTTTCCCGACAACTGCGTGCACTCAGACATGGCACCGACGGAGAGGGGGAGATGGCAAGAATGACTGCTACACCATGAACAGTGGATCACATGTTTATACATCAACGAAAGTGGTTTACCCGTCTTCTGTAATGGATTGCAATGCACAATCGTTACTCAACCAGGGCTACAGCTCCATGTTCGGACACTGCTGAGATGTGTGGCTCAGAAACTGCTCTCTGTGAACAAGGCAATGGACAGTGGTCCTCGTAATAGACCTTTATCCTGTCAATTTCACACAGTGTGAACGTTACTCGGTTGTTTAGCTTAAAATTACACACTGCAGATAAAGTTATACGTTGTATTTAATACAAGTGATTTCAGTAACCAATGGCATAACTAATATAATATGCACATGCTCAGACTGAATAACTGCATACATTACAATCTTGTTCCACCATTATTGCCTCGAGGATTTGTGAAGGAAAGCTTGGGGCATACGTGACAGTTGCTCAGTATGAACCTAAATATAACCAATAACCACTGACAATGCGTAAAAGCAACAGCCAAACACGGTGATACAGAAAACGGTAACATAAAGTTATTAAGTAAATCCACCTTTATTTTACGCAGGTGCCATACAGGTATTAATGATAATTTCATAGGGACCATCATTATTGTCAGACTGTTTGTATTTATTGGTAATAAAGAAAAAATCTACATAGGCCTTATTCCTACTCTGCACATCAGTCGTCATCCACATGATACTACGTCACAGACTACAAGGCAGTAATACCCAAATCACTATGACAACAGCTGCAACATCTGACAAATCCTAGGGACGTGTCATATATCTGTACATTAACATACAGTCACCATACTTATAATACGGGGTTACTGAGTCACCTAGCAGAAAGAGTGTCGTGAATTGTTACAAACCATGACGGTCAGTTAACACGTGGCAACGTCAACATAATGTTTCATGGTCTGACCATAAAATTCCATATTCTCCATGAAACAACATCAGCCCATTAATCACCCTGTAATCTGTCCCTCCCACTGTAGCTCCTGTCCTTTACCATAGTCCACCGTCCCCGACTCAATCACTCCTCTCCCTCTAGCCCTCAGTTCGACCACTACTGTCTCCTTTCCTCACCCACCTCCTCCCTCCTTGTCTCTCAAGGACCTGTGGCGCCACGTCCTGTATGTAGTGAACTTGTTTCTATTTTTGTGAGGTTCACTCAATGTCAGGTTCACGGCAGGGTGGATGGGCGTCAGCTGATAATTCACTGTTCCGTGATAGTTGTGGGAAAGCTGTTAACTATGACTTACATGATGAATTATTTACTGTTGCATCGTTCATTACTTCTGAAACTAAACCACTCATGAAATCCGTGTCATTCATACAACTGCCATTATTCACAGGGTGTATTGTGTGACAATTTTAGAAAACTTGCCCTAAAATCATGAAAGACATGCTGTTATTAGCATATTTCCCTGGGAACACTTTATATAATATTGTACCACCAACAACTGCGCCCAGCGGTACGATCAATGCGTTCGGTTCGTCCCAGCGACCGAACGGAATCTAATGAAGTTCTACATCTATCAGTGTTACCAGGTAGGAAAGCTTTACAACTTCCTTTTTGTGACGGGGTGTTTCCTGTTTGATATGTCCGCAACTGTATACAATTTTATTGTACTTTTTACATATGGTTTGTAGTTACATAATTGTAGCAAGTGTAATATAATTCTAGTAACACAAGTAATATTGTAGTAACAATGTAGTATTGCATAATTGTAAAATTGTATGAATTGTCACATAATTTTTGTTACATAATAACTGTGTTGTAATTGTTTCTATATCGTTAGTAGTTCCATAACTGTAGCAAGTGTAACATAATTCTAGTAACACTGGAGTAATATTGTAGTAACACATAACTGTAACATTGTATGAATTCTTAAGATAATTGGATTGTTACTTAATAATTGTATTGTGATTGTTACATATCGTTTGTAGTTACATTATTATAGCAGGTGTTACATAATTCTAGTAACACTGCAAAAATTTTGTAGCAACATTGTAGCGCATTACAATTCTAACATTGTATGAATTGCTACATGATTGTATTGTTACATACCAATTGTATTGTACATAATTGTAGCAAGTGTAATATACCTAGTAACATTGTAGTAATATTTTAGCAATATTTGTAGTAATACATCATTGTAACATTGTATGAATCTGTTACATAATTGTGTTGTTACATGACACGTATTGTATATAACTGTAATTGTTACATATCGCGTGTAGTTACGTAATTGTACCAGCTGTAACATAATGCAATCGTTTGTCAGTACATACACTGTAGTAATTGCTGTAATATTGTAGTAACTGCAGTCCTGACATCGCTAATCCGATCATGCTGCAGTCGATGATAATGATGTGCTTTGCCATTGGCTCGCGAAGAACAATAATTTGCTTTTTGTTTCACTTATACAGGGATAAGTGTGGGTACTTTGCTACTTGTAGTAACACTTACACCTATTTTCATTTATTTGTTATGCGGTCGTAATTGTATTTTTTTTTTTTAATTGATTTTCCATAGTTTATTTTTCTTCGTCTACGATTTCTCGGTGTTGTCCGAGTTTGCATAATTGCTGGCTGATTCCCTTGGGACTCTTTTTTTTTTTTTAAGGTTTAGTTTACGTATATTAATGAAAATGATATTATTGTCACGGGGTTTTTAAAATAAATGCAAAATATTATTTAAATGATAATAATGTTCAATAATATTGAAGAGCAGGGACAATGATTGTCTTGCTAAATCAAGCAATAATTATTTCATCATTGGCTTGCTTCTAATGATTCTCTAAGAACGAGAATTTATAAACTTTCTCAATAGTACACAGCAGAGACTAATTACTCAATTGCTATTTATTGGTACTGTTAGCCTTTGGAGGAAGCATTTCCACCCCTGACAATAAAATAACTAATACTATTAATGATATCAGGTTCTTGTTGGTGTTTAACTCCTAGAAGGCACAACGAATTTTAAGCTTAATACAACAAGACTGGCCTAAGTACCAGTTATGAATGGCAAAACGTTTATGTTAGGAGCTCGGAGGGAAATAAGTTTAATTATGAAGAAATGAAACACGAGTTTACATTACATTAAGCTGAGGAAAAAGAACTGTTAAATTTATTGATTATGCAAAATAAATTTAACGTTACATATCAAAATCAAATTAATGATATCGCACCTTACCTACTCACTGAAGAGCTAAATTCTTACGCCTAGGAAAAACACCTTAACTAAACTCTTAAGTCTAGAAAACGAAAAGAAAATACTGGTCAATGAATGTGGTGTATCACCAAGAAGGGTGGGAGCCTGGAGAACTGTAGTCTAGTGGAGTCTCGGTGTTAGCTGACCTCTCTCACTGCTGGAGCACAGTACCTCACTCCGTCACGACAGCCACTTGACTGCCTAACTCGTGGGAAAGAAAGGGAGCGTTAGAAGGCAGCATTTTTTAACGGTTGTGAGTGAGTGAAACGCGCCCAAAACAAATCGTTCAGGGCTAAAGGGCTAATGGCTCACACAAAGACGATCACGTATGACAATGAAAAATTGATTTGAAAAGGTTCCTTGACCGGAATGAGTTGTGGTTACTGAACGATAAACTGGGATTCCACTTGGAGTTCGTGGTTTCCTACAAAAGCCAATGTCACTAGCCGACTCGTGACGTTACGCCCCATGAAAATCAAATCTTTCTCTCTTCAGAAAAAAGATTTCAATATACATACATATAATTCCTAACTCAGTCACACAAGATTCACACTGTGGTGTGTGTGCTGTCCTGCTACAGGAGAAAGTCGCAGTCGCCAGTGAGTTGAAAAACCTCGTATTTACGTTAATAGAGGCAAGCTTGAGGGAAAAACTCCGTGACGACGGTGAAAATCCTGTACTCAGGTCAAACTGAGTGAAAGTTCGCTACATTTACGCTGACAACTAATTGTTGTGTAGCGTGGTGTATGTGGTACACGGTGTAGGTGTGACAGTTGTAGTGTAACTGTACCTATGTGTAAAATGACACAGTAATATTAATAATATGGCAAAGACGAAGGCATAGGAGAAGAGGCGGCAGCATGCGGCAGACGATCATTGTTCAAGACAGCAAAACTGCTACACCCATTGCTGTACCTGCAGAATCAATCAAGGTGGAGCATCAAAATTGTCAATGAGACAAAAATTCTTATTACGTTACAATTACTCTCTCTGCCTAGCAGTCAGTACATGCTACGACAGGTACGCTCTAGCTGAAAAATACGAGTGTCAGCCTAAGCTTCGTACATTTGAGGTCGCCATTAATTTATTAGGTAGATTATTAACCTAGAAACGTAGTCCATGGACGCTGTTGTCTCGAGGACTCGTGTAGTTTACTGGTTAAACTTAACTTTACACTTACTTATTAGTGTCGGCAAGTTGAGAATCCTTATGCAAACTCGGGCTCACGTAGGCTTCGAACTGCACATGGGTCCTCAACCTGTGCCTTAACCTAGTGCCCATATTAATATCGGGGAGCTGAGAATCCTTTTGTAAAATCCTGGCTTCCGTAGCCCCGAGTCGCCTCTTGTGAGTTCTCTCTCGAACTTCCCCCTTGGGGTTCGGAACATGTGCATGTACAGGCCCTGGACATACTGTGTCCTGTGGGGCCAAGTGAGACGTCAGGTCTACACTTTTGACTGGGAACCAGGCTGGTCCTTGGATTACTCAAATCTCTGAGGAAGCCTATCTTACGGAACCCAGCATACAACAGTTGCTAGATAGTAAGCAGTTAGTAGGTGAGACATCAGGTCTACTACACCCACATTGCCACTACCCTGTCTCTCAACTGATTCAGAGAGATTACAGGCGTGGTTACAAACGGCACAGGAAGGACATGTCCCTGATTAGTGGTAAGCTACTTTGACACACATTGCAGGAACGCACAAAAGCACAGCCCTGTCCCATCCCTTTGCCAGAAAAAGCTCGGATACGGTCTCTGGGTCTTCCTTTTGCCCATGTGACCTCCTGAGGCTGAAACAATGACCTACTGTAACACTGCTAGGCAGTACTTGGCAGGAACGACAAACTGCAGTCGAACCTCGTTCCTCGGGTGTTCAGGATCTGGCCGTAGAGCCATCCTTGTTTGCGAAGGAACTTGGCTCGACCTCCTCCCCGTGAATACTTAATCACTCGACCCCTTTGTTTGTTCCGCATGGCAGCAAGTGTTGGGTTAGAATGTTGTTCTTGTACAACAAGTTGGCTACACATCAGATCTTGCGGTGATTCAATGGTCACTGGGGTGACACAGTCTGGAGCCTCAGCCATGGCTCGTATTACCGCAGCCGAAGTCTGAGTAGCATCATGTTCGGTCCAACTATCCTTGACACCGAAAATGTTACCTATTATGAGATCAAATAAGGGTTCTGGCATGACAACTGGGCAGTGTCTGACCAGTATAAAATGGAGATGCCATCTGGATACATGCCTCAGGGAACAATCTCAATAAGGCTTTGGATCTGTCGACTAGTATACTGCTCTAGGTTGACAGAGCAACCTGAGGAACCATTATCTCTCAGGACCTTCACAGGAATATCTCCCACAAAACCCTGGCTGAACAAGGAAGGTACTGTCACCTGTGGGAGGGCCTGTGGAGCAAGCAGCCAGCCACTCATGAGGGTGCTGAATTGATGCGTAAACATTGTGCCTTGAGAATTATATACTTGAGGGGTTGTACTCACTGCCCGGGGAAGATGGGAACACTGGCCATCTCAGGAGGGAGTGTCTACTGTCACTGTGGGACTAGTGAACTGTGGGGAGTACCCATACTGGTAGGGGACGTGACCACCATGCTGCTGCTGAGGAATGAAGGCTGCGCTCGGTCCTTCCTGCCTCTTTTGAGCTGGTGGTGAAAAAGTTTGTCCCGACTGTCGGTTGCGTGGCTAATACTGCTGCTGGCTAGGGTACTTGTTGTAGTCACTCTTAAAAGAAAAGAACCCCCCTCGCGTTAGGAGGCAATATAACTCGGGGTATTCAAAGTGTTGGTAACAGTGTATTTGACGTCAGCCATATGGGGAGCTGAGGAGGGGGTGTTTGAGAGGAGGGCAGAGTTAATCTGCACGAAACAATGCTTCAATCCACATTTCGAGTCAAACATACATTATATCTGACTTGTTATCAAGGCATATGTATGTAACCCATCACATCTGAAAAAGTTTATCATTAGCTGAATAAAATCGTCAAGTCGGTGGAAGGAATAAGATGCAAATGAAACCCCCGGCCTCAAGGGTTAAATGAATGGGCTCGACACAGAATGAACATGGAATGAACGTCCCTCAAACTCCGCCTCACACCGCCACCCCTGACGTCATTTCCCGAGTTACCAGGACCGATATCATATTCGTTGACAGGTGTCTTGGCCAGGGGGTCCTTTCTTTTATGAGTGACTGTACCTCTTTCACTCAGGTTTCCGAGCAAGCCTTGCCCCTGGTCCTTCCACTGCGGTTTTGACCCTGGGCCATTACTCTGAAAATGGCCTTGTTGCTGGGGTTCAATCTGAGACGGCTTCCTAGATTTATCAGCTTTCCTGCTCCAGGTATGCTGCTTACGAGTTTGATACCCGTATGCAGTAAAGTATGCGTCAGCCTTTTCTGCCATTTGGCTGGCATCTTTCACCTGGCAGATCTTAAGCTGCGCTATGAGCTCAGCAGGCCACGACCTCTCTATCTGTGTATGCAGCATAAGGTCAATTATCCCCCGCTGTGTGGAAGGAGTTTCATTCTTCTCCATCCACTCATTTAAGTAAGCAGTGAGACGGTCGAGGAACTGAACAGCTGTCTCCTTGTCTTGGAGACGAGCTCGCATGAACTGAACATTGGCGTCGTCTACCGTGAGACCATACGCCTTAATGAGTGTAGCTTTCATCATCTCATACGTGAGATTGTCTCTACGAATTCTATGGAGAATATCGAGGGCAGGGCCCTCAAATAAACTCCAAATTGAAGCCGCTTAGCTGCCCTATCCAGTTGATACATGTCTGCCATGTCCTCAAAACGAGCTATGTACGGCTCGATTCGCTCGCCTTCCTTGTATGAAGGAAGCTTGATGCGTGGGGTCGCCAGGACATGTGCCGAGCAACGCTCGTGGAGCTTCTTTGACCAACTGCACCAGATGTATCTGAAGCCAAGGAATCTCGCTTGAGCTTCAGCATTTCATATGCGTGTTTTTCTGCGTGCTTCTCGCTCGGCACGTTCGTGTTCTCGTTCTCTCCCTCGCTCCTCACGCCGTTCTCGCTCGTGTTCTAAGTCGAGTTCGCGCTGTTTTCGCTCGTGTTCGCGCTGTTCTCGCTCGTATTCGCGCTGAATCTTACGCTCTTCACGGGGACTATTCTCGCGCTGATGGTCCATATTATGCCGTGAGAGTATGTACTCTTTAATTTCAGTTGGGTCTGTAAAAATATGGTGGTAGCCATGTCGTTAATTTATCGAGCAAGCTGAAACTGAGTACTGATTGTTACTTCACAAACGAATACTAATAAACACAAGTAAAGAATACAAACACAAGCTAGTGGTGACCAGTCTAATCTAGTTAACTGCTAAAGAATAAAGCAAAAATGCAAATGACTGGGAAGACTCAATAATTAACACAATGGCAATGGCGGGGCTACCCAGGAGCGAATAAAATTGTCTGGCGTTACCAAAAATAAAGTACTAAATAAAGTTAAGTACTCTATGGATTAATAAAGCAAAAATTCACTTGCTAAACCAACGGTAAACACCAGTAAGCTTGTGCCTATCAACTTTAATGATAAATACCCCAAATATGAATGAGTGAGTATTCCCTCGTAAATAGCTTTAGAGCCGAGTTAAGATCCTGGAATGAGGTCGCCAATTGTCACGGGGTTTTTAAAATAAATGGAAATATTATTTAAATGATAATAATGTTCAATAATATTGAAGAGCAGGGACAATGATTGTCTTGCTAAATCAAGCGATGATTACTTCACGCTGGCTTGCTTCGCACGATTCTCTAAGAACGAGAATTTATAAACTTTTCTCAACAGTACACAGCAGAGACTAATTACTCAATTGCTATTTATTAGTACTGTTAGCCTCTGTAGAAAGTCACTGCACCCCTGACAATAAATAACTAATACTATTAATGATATCAGGTTCTCTGCTGGTGCTTAACTTCTACAAGGCACAACGGATTTTAAGCTTAATACAACGAGAATGGTCTAAGTACCAGTCGTAGAGGTGGAGGAATGCATGCAGACAGTTCAGCGGAGCAGTGACCATTGAAGTAGCGATAGAAAAGAGACAAAGATGCAACAGTGCGGCGAAAAGACAGGTTGAAGGGAGTCAGTAAGAGGAGGAGAGTTACCGAGATGAAAATCCTTTTGACTCCACCCTATTGAGAAGAGCTGTATGTGGGGAGCCTCCTCTGCTACATGAGAGTTGTACCCCATGCAGGGGAGGATAAAACCCCTGTATAGAGTCAACAGTTGTGCATGGGTAAAGAAGGAACGGAGTTTCTTAGTACACCCAATCTCTTGGAAGCAGATTTTACAAGAGATGTATTATGATCTTTCCAAGATAAGTCCTGAGTAAATGAAACCTCAGGTATGTTCAAGGATGATGCAGGATTAAGCTCAATATTATTAAACACTAGTGGGTATACCTGTGGGAAGATTTTGTCGGGTTGATAGGTGCAAGAACTGAGTCTTTGATGCATTAAAAATAACGAGATTATTTGTACCCCAGTCAGAGATTCGGAGCTAAGTCAGACATAAGGTGTGCCATAGCCTCATCCTTTGTTTGTTGAAGTAAACACTGAGATGGACGTTACGGGAATCGAATGGAAAGGTGAAGGGTGGAGTCATCAGCGTATGAGTGAATAGGGTTAGATGTACAGCATGGGTCATTGATGAATGAAAGGAAGAGAGCTGGTGATAGGATAGAGCCCTAAGGAACAGCAATGTTAATAGATCTAGGATAAGAACGATGGCCGTCTACAACAGCGGCTATAGAACGACCAGAAAGGGAGGTTAGTGATGAAGGCACAGATAGAAGGATAGAAACCGTAAGAGGGGGCAGTTTGGAAATTAAAGATTTGTCGTGACTCGATCGAAAGCCTTTGAGTTGTCAAGTGTAATGGCAAAGCTTTCGCCAAAGTCCCGAAAGGAGGATGACCAGGAGCCCGAAAGGTAGGTGAGAAGATCGCCTGTGGAGCGTCCCTGACGGAACCCCATACTGACCACCAGAAAGAAGGTTGTGATAGAAAAGATGCTTTAATTTTTTTCTATTAAGAATAGACTCAAAAACTTTTGAGATACAGGAATTAACGTTAAAGCAATTGGACGATAGTTAGAGGGTTGGGAATGGTCACCCTTCTTTGGGACTGGCTGAGAGCAAACTTCCAGCAAGAAGGAAAGGTACAAGTTGATAGACAAAAGGCGAAAGAGTTTGCCTAGGCAGTTTGTAAGCACAGAAGCACAGTTCTTGAGAACAACATGAGGGATTCCAGCAGGCCCATATGCCTTACTAGTATTTGAGACCTGTGATGGCAGGAAAATTACATCAGCTGAAGAAATTTTTAATGTCAGCCATGAGGAAGTCAGAGGGGGGATGTGATGGAGGAACAGCACTGGAATCGTCTAAGGTGGAATTGGAGGAGAAAATTCGAGCGAAGAGATCTGTTTTTATCAGTAAAAGAAATAGCTACAGAGTCATTAGAGTAGAACAGAGGAGGGAAGGATGATGAGGTAAAGTTGTTAGAAAGGTTTTTGGTAAGGTGCCAGAAGGAGCGAGAAGAATTCGAGATAGAGAGTTTAGTGAATTTTGTATGTTTGAAATTATTTTTAGCAGAGCGAAGAAAAGACTGCACGATTGCTGGTAGAAACGTATAAAAGATATGATTCAGGGGTGGGTTGGCTCCGGTTCCTTTTATAGACCCTCTCCTTGTTGGGGTTGCATTAGAACAACCGTGATTATCAAAGGATATGAGAAAGGAACGTATGTTTCCATGCCTGGGAGAATAACCTCCGTAATGCGCAAGGCACACTGAGATGGCTCCCGGCCATGGAAGCGATAATCATTGCAGGGAAAATCAAAGAAGTACTGTCTGAGGGCTTCCCAATCCGCAGCTCCAAAGTGCCACAGACGATGTTTCTTTGGAGGGTCCGCAGGTCGTACCGGAGCGATATGAGAAGGTTAAGGTGATAAGGTTGTGATCGGAGGAGCCCAACGGAGAGAAAAGATTAAGTGTAAGCAGAAGGATTAGTTGTAAGGAAGACGTCAAGTATGTTGGAACTCTCTCCAAGGCTGTCATGGATACGAGTAGGGTGCTGTACAAGCTGCTCTAGGTCATTAAGAAAATTGCATACATTATTGAACAAATTCACTATAGTTAAATTGATTATAGAATATTGTATAAATATATTCTAAAAAATTATATTATTGTACATATGGAGTCATCCCTTTAGTAATGTCTAAAATTTCACCTAACGTGTGATGATTCTGGTAATACAGAATTGTAGTAACATTGAATTGTTACATAACTGTATTGTTACAGAATAATTAATTCTGGACATACTGTAATTGTACTGTAATTGGTACATATCGTTTGTAGTTACATAACTGTAGCAAGTGTAACATAACTCTGGTAGCACTGCAGTAATATTGTAGTAACACTGTAGTATTGTTGATAATTGTAACATTGTATGAATTATCACATAATTGTCTTACATAATAACTTTATTGTAATTGTTTCATATCGTTTGTAGTTACATAACTGTAGGAAGTGTAACACAATTCTAGTAACACCGCAGTAATATTATAGTAACACAGTAGTAATACATAATTGTAACATTGTGTAAATTCTTACATAATTGTATTGTTAAATAATAATTGTATTGTAATTGATAAGATATCTTTTCTAGTTACATAATTGTAGCAAGTGTAATATAATTCTAGTAACACTGCAGTAACATCGTAGTAACATTGTAGTAATACGTAATTGTAACGTTGCATGAATTGTTACATACCTGCATTGTTACATAATGATTGTATTGTACATAACTGAAATTGTTTCATATCGCTTGTAGTTACGTAATTGTAACAGCTGGCAACATATCGCAATCGTTTGTCGTTACATAATTGCAGCAATTGCAGTAATATTGTAACTGCAGTCCTGGCATAATTTGCTAATCTGGTCACGCTGCAGTCGATGATAGTGAAGATGTGCTTTGCCACTGGCTCGTGGATAACAATAATTTGCTTTTTGTTTCACTTACAATAAGGAGTTTGCGTGGTAATATGGCATTTGTATTAACACACACATTTTCATTTATTTGTTATGCGATGTTACTATATTTTTTTAAACTGATTTTCTATAGTTTGTTTTTTTTCGTCTACGCTTTTTCGGTGTTGTCCGAGGCCGTATAATTGCTTTCTAATTCCCTTCGGACCCTTTTTTAAAGTTTAGTTTATAATCCTACAGACATTAATGAAAATGATATTATATAGCTCTGTATTTTTTTGTTATTTTGTATATATATATATATATATATATATATATATATATATATATATATATATATATATATATATATATATATATATATAGTATATAGTGTGCTACCTGTATCACTGACTCATTCAATTAAAAATTTCATCGTAAGTAATATATGTGTCAGCACTGTGTGGAAATCTTTGTCTTCACAGTTGCATGGAAGATGTTGTTCATTCTTAAGCTAACGTCATTTGTGTTGGCCATTTTTTTTTTTTTTGGTTTTCCTTATAACTTAATTTGTCTGTTTCCACCAGGCAGCTTTAATTAATCAATGCTTAATACAGTTGCCCTTTTAATCGCTCACTGAGTAACTCAGATAGTATATTTTCCTTATTACTGTGTGGATATAATAACGGATAGCTGTATGTATGAAATACTTATTTTATGTTGGTATAAATGGTAACACTCGTTGGTAGTAAATAAATGCTGGTAATAAATGAATGAATATATACAGTATAGAATATTTGCTGTTGGTAAAGTATTTAGTGACTGAATTATGCAGATACAACTGTGTTTAGGTATGTGTACGTAAGTGTAACCATTGGCATCGTTTTATATGTTTGTGTACATGTTTTTTTGTCTATCTGTGTAATGTATAAATGAAGTAACTATGTGTAACACTAGTTTTTTACCGTAGTGGGAATGGTGTGAGTAATGGTGTCAAACACGAGCTGATTGACGTGGCGTCGTCTCAGCAAACACGCACAGTGATGTCGATTTCTCACCCTCTGGTAGCTGTGGTGAGTAAATGAGTGAAGAAAGGTGAGTAAGATGAGTTGTGAATATGGGCTTTTGTATTGCTTCGTCGTCTTGACGTCTTCACTCCTTGCGTCAGTGTGGTGATGTTTGTGGAGGTGGGGGACGGATGGAGAAAAGGGCGGTGGTCTGGTGGTTGTTGCTGTGTTCTTTGCTTTTCGTTTGCTTGTTTTGTTTTTCTTTCTCTGACTTTTTCTCGGTCCTTTTTTCTTGTGATTTGCTTGTTGTGGGATGAAGAATGTCGCTACTTGTAGGTGCATGTAGAATTTTATATAGATGACTCGTGTGGAGTTGTTGTTTGTAAAGCTGATCGTAGATGGTTGTAGTTCGTTGGTTCGTCATATAAATTGGAAGATTGTATTAATATTTTGTTAAACTACTGGCAAGGCATCGTGTGACCTCTTCATGACCACATCAGTGTGATGATCGGGGAGACGGAGAGAATGCTGTCAGGAGCTGGTTGTGAGTTGTTGGTTGTAACAGGTATTGCTTGTTTCTATCTTGATGATGTTGAATCTACCGTGGAACTGAAGCTCATCTTTGGTTATAGTCTCACTTCCTTTTTGTACAAATTCACAGTAGAACTGAAGCTAACCTTGGTTAGAGTCTCGCCTGCTTTTGTAGAAATTGTTGTAGATTCATTGATGAGGTTCGTACTTTTGCTGCCCCCATATCTTGTACAAACTTCGTAGCTTCTTATAGTGTTTTTTGTAGATCAGTTATACATATATTAGACTCATGGACGAGCGGTTGTTATACAAGAGTAGTTTTGTAAGTAGATAATCTTTGTTCCTTTTGACAATCAACGACAGGAGAGGTAAAGATTAGTATGGGACTATTTTTATTTGTCTTTGAAATAGGAACAAATTTTTTCACACCAGTGAAGTACAGAGTCCCACTGTTAATTCCTTCTCCCACTGTCTCACTCTCTATCTCTCTCTGCCACCTTCTTGCCCCTGTTGCTAGCCTCCTTCTCCCCACTACCTGTCGGTTCTATGGCTAGCCCCTTTCTGTTCTCTGATTCCTACATTCTTGTATAGCAGGGATCGTGTCACCGGGCCATACTGTCGTGGAAGCTTCTAGAACTCTGTATGTCTGTAGTATGTACTGTTTCCGTAGAACTTCTAGTATTCCTTCACTTAAGCTCAAGCTCGTTTCCAATTTGGTTGATTCTCGCTGATACACTTCCTGTCTCACACCCTCTGGCTTGGTACTTCTATCTATCTATCTATCTATCTAAGAGTTGAATTTATTATAATATGGAGTCCTGACGTCGCCTGGCCCATGCCAGCTGGCGGTCCTCCAACAGCATTCGTCAGTGACACATTATAATCTATTAATACATAACATTGATTATAATATTGTATAGACATAATATTCATGATATTATTGTATTTACCTAATGATATTCTAGAAACGTCATACATTTTAAAACAAATTGTACATTTAATTGAACAAACGTGCTATAGCTAAATTGATTATATAATATTGTATAACATATTGTAAAATACTATTTAGAAAGATATGGAGTTATCTTTTTAGGTAATGTCAAAAATTTCACCAGACTTGTGTGATGATTCTGGTAATACAGAATTGTTGTAACATTGTATGAATTGTTATATTATTGTAATGTTACAGCATAATTGTTTCTTGTGCAGTTGGCGGACATATCAAACAGAAACACTCCATCCACCAGCGAGGTGGTGTAATGCTCTCCGCATCTGGTAACACTGATAGGTATTGAAATCTCACCAGGTTTCGTTCGGTCGCTCGGACAAATCGAATGCTGTGATCATTGCCGCTTGTATGCAGTTATTAGTGATAAATTAATAAACCCGCCAGCACTATACTGAAAATAACAACTTTTGTTAATATGTAATAAAATAATTTCACACCTTACATATTCGTATTTTATTCACATCAAACATTAATGGGCTTCGTAAGTTGGGACTTTCTACAAACATCACGAACCAACAACATTTATCGATTATCAGCAGAAGCCATTATGACACATTTGAATTCTTGCACCATATTTACAAAATTACTTGAGACTCCACCTCCTTCCTGGCCGTGTACTCTGAAACTTGTAGAACACTTTAACTGACGCAGTTTCAAGGAGTTGGCGCTATAGGAGGCAGGTTTGGGGTGCCTTGGAGACAGGAGGAGGGAGGTACAGTCGTGGCCATAAATAATCACCTCCATCAATCCTGTACCCCGTGCCTCAGACTGGTTCGTTTATGCTCAGCAAGTCACACTGGAGTGAGAGAAGCTGAGATGGAGGGGCCAGAGAGAGAGAGAAAGGAAGGTGGGTGGGGGGACGAGCCATGGTACTGGGGTGG
>NW_027642369.1:0-4995 GCF_032717465.1 Coenobita brevimanus | reverse complement strand
CAGACCATGAAACATTATGTTGACGTTGCCACGTGTTAACTGACCGTCATGGTTTGTAACAATTCACGACACGCTTTCTGCTAGGTGGCTCAGTAACCCCGTATTATAAGTATGGTGACTGTATGTTAATGTACAGATATATGACACGTCCCTAGAGTTTGTCAGATGTTACAGCTGTTGTCATAGTGATTTGGTATTACTCTTGTAGTCTGTAACGTAGTATCATCATGGATGACGACTGATATTGCAGAGTAGGAATAGGCCTATGTAGATTTTTTCTTTATTACCAATAAATACAAACAGTCTGACAATAATGATGGTCCCTATGAAATTATCATTAATACCTGTATGGCACCTGCGTAAAATAAAGGTGGATTTACTTAACCCAGCTTTATGTTACCGTTTTCTGTATACCGTGTTTGGCTGTTGCTTTTACACATTGTCAGTGGTTATTGGTTATATTTAGGTTCATACTGAGCAACTGTCGTATGCCCCAAGCTTTCCTTCACAAATCCTCGAGGCAATAATGGTGGAACAAGATTGTAATGTCTGCAGTTATTCAGTCTGAGCATGTGCATATTATATTAGTTATGCCATTAGTTACTGAAATCACTTGTATTAAATGCAACATACTCTTTATCTGCAGTGTGTAATTTTAAGCTAAACAACCGAGTAGCGTTCACACTGTGTGAAATTGACAGGATAAAGATTAATACGAGGACCACTGTCCATTGCCTTGTTCACAGAGAGCAGTTTCTGAGCCACACATCTCAGCAGTGTCCGAACATGGAGCTGTAGCCCTGGTTGAGTAACGGTGTGCATTGCAATCCATTACAGAAGACGGGTAAACCACTTTCGTTGATGTATAAACATGTGATCCACTGTTCATGGTGTAGCAGTCATTACGGCCATCTCCCCTCTCCGTCGGTACCCATGTCTGAGTGCACGCAGTTGTCGGGAAAAGGGAGGGGCGAACAGTGAACTGGATACTGGGGTTGTGAATCATGTTGCTTAACAGTTACACGTCCTTCATATTACGATTTACTCTATCAGTGTAGGGTTTACAGTAACCTGACATAAATCTTGTAGTACAGCTGATAAAGCACCTTTCTACCCACCTATTAGCCCACCCCAATATCGCCACCTGTGTTCTGGAACCCAGTCCACCCCCTCCCCCCAAGTAAATAACGTTTTACTTTACATCTGTGCCATACAGATATTAACGGGAACCATAGGCACGTATCACTACTGTTGACTAGTATTTATTGTGGCAAGAGAAAATTTCATCCTCCCCTTCCTCTGCTATCGATATCACAGTCGTTATCCAAGATGTTACTACGCAAACGCAACAAGAAGAGCTCCCAATCGCTATGACAACAGGTGTGACATCAGGCAAACATTCGAGGGGCCTTTCATACATCACCATGTGATTACGCAGTCGTCACCATACACTAATAATGCAGGGTTTGTGTAATGTGTCACCTCGTGGTAAGTAGGTCATCCTACGGACTATATAACAAAACATGCTGGTAGACTACGTTTAAAGGCCTGACTACCAAATTCAATAATCAAAGGTAAACTATAGCTGATTTGGCACCATGTCACCATCCCATCCTAGCTTCCTGCCACAGTCTACTCTCCCCTACCCCATCACTCGTTTCCTGTACAACCCCCCTCCCACCAGCCAGAACACTATTGCCCCATCCTCACCTACAGTCATGGCCATAAATAATCACCTATCCCCGTGCCTCAGGCTGGCTCTATGATGCGCGACGTCACACTGGAGTAAGAGGGGCCGAGTAGGAGGGGCCGGAGAGAGAAGGGAAGGTGGCGGGGGGGACGAGCGATGAGGCTGCAGTGGAGTGAGGAAGGGGAGGGAGGGTAGGTAAGGGAGGAAGAATGAAATGTGAAGTTGTGGCCACATAATTTGTCATTTTCTTTCATTCAGGGTATCATATAAAGGAGTTACTGTTCGGTAGATAATGTAGAGCGGCGACAGATAACAAGCATTACATAGGTGGTGGTTTCAAGGACTGGCTCGTGGGAGAAATATTTTGACGTGACAAATCAAATATTAGTGCAGAGCCATCGAGATTGTGTGAGCCCAGATTGTCAACGAGTGGAAGCCAGCGAACGAGAGGACACGAGCCTGCCTCCTCCAGCACACCAAGAACGAGTGAAAGCTGTTCATACGAAACCACCAAACCATCAATAACATTGTTTCCTCGGTGTAGCGAAACCTGCATGAGGTTTTTAAGGCATAAGGCCACTGGACTTCTTACTAAGGCTTTCCTGGTTGCTTTGGCTTGGCCAGTGTCGGTAAACAATGACACATATATTTTGGGAGTTTGGGTAGGCATTTGCTTCCTTTTTCCTCTAACAGATTCTAAGAGATAGTTATCATATCCACCCATGAGCACAGACATCAAATTTATTAACCTTTTATGCACAGTTATTTTAAACAGGCTTTCCATATAGAGATATCATTAAATAATTATTGAATTGACATGATGGTGACTGTATAGAGGGAGTGTATACTGCGAGGGAGATTATATTTCCTGTGGACACAGCCATGTCAAAGGTTGCATATAATATTTAGTTCCAAAAATTAATTACATGTAAGGGTAGAGGACGTTTCTTACACAAACATTACGGAAGTCAAAGCCATCCAGATTCCATTCTGCGTCTGAAGTCAAAATACACGGACAAACAAATATCTGGCTCCGCACTTTTGTTTGATCTGTCACGTCAGTATTTCTGTCACGAGCCAGCTCTTGATATCACCAGCTATCTAAATCTTGGTATCTGACGCCGCTATACAAGGTGTAATGCAGCTTTATCTCCCGAATAGTAACTCCTTTATATGATGCCCTGAATGAAGAAAATAGACAAATTATGTGGCCGCAATTTCGCATTTCATTCTTCCTCCCCTACCTACCCTCCCTCCCTTCTTCCCTCACTCCACCCCAGTACCATGGCTCGTCCCCCCACCCACCTTCCTTTCTCTCTCTCTCTGGCCCCTCCATCTCAGCTTCTCTAACTCCAGTGTGACTTGCCGAGCATAAACGAACCAGTCTGAGGCACGGGGTACAGGATGATAGGTGATTATTTATGGCCACGACTGTACCTCCCTCCTCCTGTCTCCAAGGCACCCCAACCTGCCTCCTATAGCGCCAACTCATGAAACTGCGTCAGTTAAAGTGTTCTACAAGTTTCAGAGTCACGGCCAGGGAGGAGGTGGGTCTCCGTAATTTTGTAAATATGGTGCAAGAATTCAAATAATGTCATAATGGCTTCTGCTGACCGTCGGTAAATGTTGTTGGTTCGTGATGTTTGTAGAAAGTCTAACTTACGAAGCCCGTGTGTTTGATGTGAATAAAATACGAATATGTAAGGTGTGAAATTATTTTATTACATATTAACAAAAGTTGTTATTTTCAGTATAGTGCTGGCGGGACTGTTAATTTATCACTAATAACTGCATACAGCGGCAATGATCACAGCATTCGATTTGTCCGAGCGACCGAACGAAACCTGGTGAATTTCAATACCTATCAGTGTTACCAGATGCGGAGAGCATTACACCACCTCGCTGATGGATGGAGTGTTTCTGTTTGATATGTCCGCAACTGCACAAAACAATTATGCTGTAACATTACAATAATATAACAATTCATACAATGTTACAACAATTCTGTATTACCAGAATCATCACACAAGTTAGGTGAAATTTTTGACATTACTAAAAAGATAACTCCATATGTAATGTAGTATTTTACAATATGTTATACAATATTCTCTAATCAATTTAGCTATAGCACGTTTGTTCAATTAAATGTACAATTTGTTTAAAATGTATGACGTTTCTAGAATATCATTAGGTAAATACAATAATATCATGAATATTATGTCTATACAATATTATAATCAATGTTATGTATTAATAGATTATAATGTGTCACTGACGAATGCTGTTGGAGGACCGCCAGCTGGCGTGACCGAGCGACGTCAGGACTCCATATTATAATAAATTCAACTCATAGATAGATAGATAGATAGATAGAAGTACCAAGCCAGGGTGTGAGACAGGAAGTGTATCAGCGAGAATCAACCAAATTGGAAACGAGCTTGAAACACTTAAGTGAAGGAATGCTAGAAGTTCACCGGAAGCAGTACATACACACAGACATACAGAGTTCTAGAAGCTTCCACGACAGTATGGCCCACGTGACACGATCCCTGCTATACAAGAATGTAGGAATCAGAGAACAGAAAGGGGCTAGCCATAGAACCGACAGGTAGTGGGGAGAAGGAGGCTAGCAACAGGGGCAAGAAGGTGGCAGAGAGAGATAGAGTGAGACAGTGGGAAGGTAACAGTGGGACTCTGTACTTCACTGGTGTGAAAAAATTTGTTCCTATTTCAAAGACAAATAAAAATAGTCCCATACTAATCTTTACCTCTCCTGTCGTTGATTGTCAAAAGGAACAAAGATTATCTACTTACAAAACTACTCTTGTATAACAACCGCTCGTCCATGAGTCTAATATATGTATAACTGATCTACAAAAAACACTATAAGAAGCTACGAAGTTTGTACAAGATATGGGGGCAGCAAAAGTACGAACCTCATCAATGAATCTACTGTGAATTTCTACAAAAGCAGGCGAGACTCTAACCAAGGTTAGCTTCAGTTCTACTGTGAATTTGTACAAAAGGAAGTGAGACTATAACAAAGATGAGCTTCAGTTCCACGGTAGATTCAACATCATCAAGATAGAAACAAGCAATACCTGTTACAACCAACAACTCACAACCAGCTCCTGACAGCATTCTCTCCGTCTCCCCGATCATCACACTGATGTGGATATGAAGAGGTCACACGATGCCTTGCCAGTAGTTTAACAAAATATTAATACAATCTTCCAATTTATATGACGAACCAACGAACTACAACCATCTACGATCAACTACAAGTAACAACTCCACGAGTCATC
>NW_027642368.1:0-4995 GCF_032717465.1 Coenobita brevimanus | reverse complement strand
CAAAGAAATTTGTTTTGGTATTGATTCAAATGTATATTATTGAGGTAAAAGTAAATACAGAGGCGCATTGAGATTCAGAATTTATAAACATTTCTTGGCTACTTATGTACGCAATTTTACTATTCATGTAACTCCTACAGCCAGCAGAGACATATTACCATGTATGTAACACCTCTTACCTTCGTTTTTCAACCATTTGTGTATGTTTAGGCTTATTCCTTGATAATTTATTTTTCCAACAATATGCCTTTTTACACGATCGTATAATTGATAGAGTCGCCTGCCCATAAGGGGGTTAAGGATGGCAAAGAGCTCTACTACTACTTTGTCATGGTGGGCATCCAACTGCCAAGTTTGACAAAGGAATAGATTCGCTATATTCACTGCTTCCCCCTAATGCCGCAGGTGACCTGCATAGACCAATGGTAGGGATGCCAGCTCCAGAAAGACTTGAGAGGTACAGATGTCCATCCTGGGACTTGCTGAAGTGAGGACCATGCTCAAGATATCCCACCAAGAAGAGATTGGAGGGCACTGACACCATTGGTTGATAGAGAGGGGACTTGGATCGACAGTGTGTGGTATGCTTGGAGAGCTTGGACTAACAAGGACTGTTTGGATTTGATAGGCCAAGTTGGCACCAAAGGGTTGAGAATTGACCCCCTCATATGATAGTGGATGGCTGAAGAGGAGACCATTGGTTGGCCAAGAATGCATCTTCCAGGTTAGTTTTATTCTGTGGTGAGGAGGAGCGAGAGAACACTACTCTGTGCCTGCAGAGATGCAGCAGGGGAAGAGCAGAATGCCCCAAGTGCTACTGTCAGAGGCTGTATTCTAGACAGCAGCTGGCTTTTGGAGTTGGGTATTGGAAGCCAAGTCAGAGACTGCAGATCCATGAGTTTACCTTGGCAAGTACAATGGCTCTTTCATAGGCCAGGAGCAGGCCACTGACTGGTCCCCTGTTATGACCATGCCAGGCTCTTCATGACATCCAACCACTTGGTGCAAGAAGCCCGCTGATACTTGATGTGTTGGCTCCAGGTGAGGATTGGGTCATCCATCCTAAGACCAAGATGGGTATAAGCTTCCAGATGACTGGCACCACTTCCAATCCAACCTTTGAGAGCTGGTTATGAGGGCAGCTGGTTCAGCATAAAAGTCATCACAGCACTTTTATGGACACTCACCTCCATGCCCCACCTATGGATCCATTCAGGAGCTGGACACTGTCAACTGAGAGAGATTATCTCTGGGCTTCAGCAAAGGGTTGCTGCTTGACTGACAGTGGTGACATCATCAGTATAAACCATATGGGTGGCATCAAAAGAGCAAGGCAGATCCAAACATCATGACACTGGAGAGAAGGGGAGTGAGTGGTGAACCTTGAGACACACCCTTCAGTCAGTTGAACGAGAATTGGAGAGGGACCCACGTCAATCAACCCCCTAAAGCTGTGGTTTGACAGGAAGTCATGGAACCATGCAGAAGGGGAACCAGTGACCCCATGTAGGGAGAGCTTGAGGGAGTGAAGACCCAGTTGAGGCCCTCTTTCAGGTCTATGAAGATGGTGACATAAACATCTCTCTGCTGTGAGTATCATGAATCAGATGCTCTATTTGGCACAGGATGTCCATGATGCCCCAGTGAGGGCAAATTCCATACTGTTTCCCCAGAAGCAATGACTGAGGATTCCAGTCACCATGAGAGGTGACACATCACCATTTTCTTAGCCCAGGCAGTTTCCCCACACCTGATTAGCAGAACTATGGGCCTGTAAGATAATGGGCTTAAAAGTGTTTTATCCTGGTTTAGGGAAATGGTAACACACGTGGATTCTCTCCAGTCACCTGGGACTGCACCCTGACATCAACTATGGTTGAACAGTTCGAGGAGGCAGTCTTGCAGCAGAGGAGGAAGGTATCAGAGGAACTCTTTGGTCACCATGTCAGGGCCCGCAGCTCATCCCATAAGTAAGGTGGCCATAGGCTTGGACATTTCAGAGGCAGAGAATAGGCAATCCAGGTCAGAAGCGAGTGGTATTGGGATACTTCACTTTATCTCCTCATGAGTGGAGGACAAGGGCAAGGCAAGTGAGAGGCTAAAATGGATCAGAAAAAAAATGACACTAAGAATTCTGCTTTGGACAAGTCACCCAGTAGGTATATACCATCATGGCAGAGAGGGTAAAAGTCTGTGGTTGGGTGATCAGCCATTGCCATCAGGAACTGCCAAATTTAGGTGAAAGAACTGGAGATAGAGAGGCTTGCACAGAAAGAGTTCCAAGCCTCCATTTTTTCCCGACAAGATGGTCCAGGTGCATTCAGCATCCAGGTGGCACTATCATTCTCCCAGAACTGTGTATTGACTTCAGGCATATCAGGCAGCACATGCCTTCTTCCACCAGGGAAACCCCTGCCCACTGCAAGCAACGGTGAGTTGACCACCGAAAGACCTAGCCCCCTGCCTCCACAAACAGGCAAGAAAATTCCTGGGTGATTACTCCTGGATGGTTATTC
This sequence comes from Coenobita brevimanus, assembly GCF_032717465.1. NCBI lineage: Eukaryota > Metazoa > Arthropoda > Malacostraca > Decapoda > Coenobitidae > Coenobita > Coenobita brevimanus. The sequence goes on along the minus strand of NW_027642368.1, from coordinate 2,479 downwards.
CTGGAGAACCCCAGTTACCTGGGAAGCATCCAAATAGGTCAGTTGTATAAACAGGCTGTTTGTCACCCTGCAGCTTCCAGTAGGGCCGATTTGCACTGGACGGCTTTCGGTACATCCTATGAAACCTGCAGAAGGGTGGCAGATGATTGCTGCCCACCTCCACCTCAGGGTGCTAAAATGGAGCATCCTCAAGGCAGAGGTCCAATACAGAGGACTTCCCATTGCAGGGTCAGAACATGTGCAGAGACCTGGAGGGGTGAGGAGTCCAGTGCATGGGGAGTCCAAAAGAACCTGAAAGAATGATGATCCAGCAGTGGTAGCAGCATCCAGTGTGGGGTCCAAGTGGCGGTGATGAGCGTTGAAGTCACCCACGATAAACGGTGGAGCTGGTAACTGGTGGAAATAATGTAGCTCCTCCTGAGTGACATCTCTGCTGTGTGGGTTCTAACAAAGTAAAACCGACACCCAACCAGAGCGCAGGGCACCCTAACAGCCAACATCTCCGACAGACCACCAAGAAAAGGGGTGACTGGCAGTTGCACACTCTCGGGACTCCTCCTGCACAACTGTGAACAGGCCTCTGCCCCTTCCCTGAGGGTGGTCAGACCGATAGACTGAGTAGCCTCACAAGTGGATTCATAGGTGGGGCAACATCCAGGTCTCACAAACTCTCACCACAATGGGGCCCCTATTGGCCACCAAAATTTTAAAATCCTGGATCTTACACACTAGTGACCCAGCATTGCACAGCATGAAGTTCAAGTTTGTTATGCCTGCATAATGATTGTAGGAGACAAATGAGTAGCTTGGGCTTCTGATACAAGTCCATGGCTTTGGATGGCAAGGTGAAGAAAGTGCCACCAGTACAGTACCTGCTCTGTCCCAGTCACTTGATTAGGCGGTGTCTTGTTGGCAGTGCTGACTAGTATCTGGGTGGGAACCAGTGACCTGGCTGGCAGATGTCTTGGGAGGTTTGGCAAAAGGGCCAGGAAGTCAGGCATCACTGGCTGAGGTCGGGACTTGCAGGCATGGTGTCGTTGACAAGTTGGTTGCTGGGGGAGAGGCATCCTTCTTCTGGTAGGATAACTGGCATGGATCAGGACCTCAGCCTGAGATGTCAGATTAGTGGGGACCCTCACCATGTCTTTGACCTGCTCAGGGATATCATTTTGATCATGATCATCCAGTAGAGTGCTCCCTCATTATTGCAAGGATTTTTTCTTTTTTTACAGTTTTGATTACTTGTTTTATATATATATATATATATATATATATATATATTTTTATGTGTCCGACTCTGGGCAAAGGCTTCGGGGCCTATATCTTGGGGGCAGTAGCCTATCCCAAGGCCCAGTAGTCCTCCTACATCTCCACATGTCACCACTTCGGCACTAACACCCACCGTCCATATTGAATACATGATAGGGCTGTCTCATACAGGACTGGTGTATTGGTATTAGCGGGGGTATTTTTACGACGTGTCGGCGGGTCATCTGGTAGATCAGGAAAGTCTGCTTTTTTATGAAATTCAAATCCTTAAACTGTTCCCTGCCCCAGCCGGGATTCGAACCTGCGTCCATCAGGACTGCAGGCCGCCTCTCTACCGATTCAGCCACCGCCTCCCCCAAAATATATATTCAGTATATATATATATATATATATATATATGTTCACAGTTTATATACAGTGCACCCGCATAACTCACGGACTACTAACTCACGAATTATCTATCTCATGGTGTCCTTATCTAAGTCATATACAGTGTATATATATAGTCATTACTTGTTTTACGATGTTTCGGTTTACGATACTTCGCTACAACAGTAATATGAAAGTTCCACCCCAAAATTCGATTTACATTAAATTTCCCGGTCTAACGATTTTGCCATTGGAAAGCTCCAGGCACACGCAAGGTGACCGTCACTTGTCTCAGGCAAGATGGCAGCCCTGGCGTTCGGGCATTGTTATGGTTCAGGTCCCGCCACTCCTTCAAAGCCCTGTCTTTTCAATTTGTTCATGTGTGCCCCTGTTATCGTCCTCTCTCAGCCAAACATCGTACTACAGTACAGTAATCCCTAACACTTCCTGAAAACTGACATCCACAGGCGTAGGTGGAGACACTTTAGCACAGTCTGGTGCACTAGCCCTCACTGCCTCCCGTGTGCTATGTTCTGCCTTCTTTATTGTACTAACAGTTGACTCATTCACCCCATACATATGGTTCCGAGACAATTCACAGGCGTAGGTGGAGACACTTTAGCACAGTCTGGTGTATTAGCCCTCACTGCCTCCCGTATGCTACGTTCTGCCTTCTTTATTGTACTGACAGTTGACTCATTCACCCCAAACATACAGTTCCAAGACAATTCCCTGTAAAGTCAATTCACCGTCAAAACATGGACGATTCCCCGTCAGGACAATTTGCACCCTGGACAATTCCCCGTCATTCTATAAATATACTGTACTTATTATTGATTAA
>NW_027642367.1:0-78430 GCF_032717465.1 Coenobita brevimanus | reverse complement strand
AAAACAGGTGGAAGAAATCCAACCTGCTTGAATTACAGTGAATACCTGGTTTGCAATGTGCAGCTTAGATCGCCCTGCATCAGTGAAGTGGGGTGAATGAGGGGAGAAAAATCATCTCCCATCCTCCCAATCCCACGACACAAATCCTCGCTCGTCCCCATCACCGCCTTCGTCTGGGTGGGGAGGAGATCCTGGTTAAAGGGGAGGTTGGGGAGAAGGAGCACGGAGGGCTCCCCCACTGTCACTCCTCTTCCCTCTGCCTTTACCCTTTCCCTTTCCCTCACCTCTTACGGCCTTGGAGGAACATTGGGGGGCTGTGGGGAGTACAAATATGGTTTGATATTGAGGGAGCAGAGAAGACTGGCTGGGGAGTGGTTCCTCCCCACCTTCCCCTCCATTCCCACACTAACGTGCTCTCTCACGCAACCTTGCTCTGACCAACGTGTTAGGGGGACATTATTGGGGAGCATGGAGGAGGCGTGCTTTGGAGTGGAGTTCCTCCCCACCTTCCCCTCCCTCACAACCCCACGTGATAAGGGAACGCACCCGCACTTTCTGGCCCACGCATCCACTCTGCCGCCTCACACTGCGTAGGGAGAGCAATGACTCTCACCCACACTCACTCTCACTTTCCCTAATCCCAGGAATGTCCATTTCATTCCCCACTCTCTCCACTTCTCACTTCCTACCGCCCCAAACAGAATGCTGCAGGCCCTATACCTGCTTAGACGACGTGATGTGCGTTCTGGGCCACGATGCGTAATCACCTCCCGCCCATACCACGTGGCAGCACGTCCCACGTCTCCGTCCTCATTTTCCTCCGTCCTCGTCTCGACCTCTAACCCGGCTTCCAAGGCACGCTGGGGATAGGGATATGACATAAGACCACGTGCCTTCTTTGCCTCCTGCCCCTCTCTAGCAGCACGGTAAGTCACGTATTGTTGCTTCCTTGGTGACCAGGAACTTCCTCCTCACTGTTGGTGGTTTCTTCCTCGCTCTGGCTGCACATAATCTTTGTCCATCTCCTGCCGCTCATCCAGTGGGGAATCACTGTCGCCGGTAAAGGTGTCCAGGGCGACTCTGAATTTGCGCTCTCTGGAGAGACCTCTCTTCGCGCCATGTCTGAGCCAGGACCGTGCGCTACCAAGTGAGTGGACGAAGGGCGGGCTATCGCGAGTTCTTGTGAAGATGCTTAGTGTCCCCGCCACAGTGTAGCATGGTAGGGGAAGGTCAGGCTAGGTGTACGTGCCGCAAATCATGCGCGAAATTTGAAAATTGTCAGAAATTATGCACATTGCAATTGCACGACGTACTGGTGCGTCGCCGGGACCTGGCAAATGCAAATCGTGGTGGCCCGTGCCCATCTACTGCCGTCGTCGGGACAAGGCGGATTAAAGAGATGGATATCATATTTCTAAATAATATTAATTACTTTCAAGACGATAAAGGAAGGTGAAAGGGGGAGGAGGGGTTAGAGGATATAGAAAGAGAGAGAGGAAAAGGTAAGACAAGTAAGGATAGGAAGAAATAAAAATAAGAGAGGGAATTACTTATTTTTCAATATAACTTAGAATTAAAGAGATGGATATCATATTTCTAAATAATATTAATTACTTTCAAGACGATAAAGGAAGGTGAAAGGGGGAGGAGAGAGGAAAAGGTAAGACAAGTAAGGATAGGAAGAAATAAAAATAAGAGAGGGAATTACTTATTTTTTCGATATAACTTAGAATTAAAGAGATGGATATCATATTTCTAAATAATATTAATTACTTTCAAGTAACCTTTCTTTCATAACAAGTGAGAGGCATGAAAGAGGTGCCTCCTGGCAATGATAAACTTGTTCTGAAAAGACAATGGTAAGACAAGTGAAAGGATAGGAAGAGGCGTTAAAGAGGATACTTAGAGATAAGAGAGAGGAGGAGGGAGGGATAGGTAAGAGAAGTAAAAATAGGAAGAAATAAAAATAAGAGAGAGAATTACTTATTTTTTCGATATAACTTAGAATTAAAGAGATGGATATCATATTTCTAAATAATATTAATTACTTTCAAAACGATAAAGGAAGGTCAAAGGGGGGAGAGAGGAAAAGGTAAGACAAGTAAGGATAGGAAGAAATAAAAATAAGAGAGGGAATTACTTATTTTTTCGATATAACTAGAGGAAAAGGTAAGACAAGTAAGGATAGGAAGAAAAAAAAATAAGAGAGGGAATTACTTATTTTTTCGATATAACTTAGAATTAAAGAGATGGATATCATATTTCTAAATAATATTAATTACTTTCAAGACGATAAAGGAAGGTGAAAGGGGGAGGAGGGGTTAAAGAGGATATAGAAAGAGAGAGAGGAAAAGGTAAGACAAGTAAGGATAGGAAGAAATAAAAATAAGAGAGGGAATTACTTATTTTTTCGATATAACTTAGAATTAAAGAGATGGATATCATATTTCTAAATAATATTAATTACTTTCAAGACGATAAAGGAAGGTGAAAGGGGGAGGAAGGGTTAAAGAGGATATAGAAAAGAGAGAGGAAAAGGTAAGACAAGTAAGGATAGGAAGAAATAAAAATAAGAGAGGGAGAATGACTTATTTTTTCGATATAACTTAGAATTAAAGATATGGAGATCATATTTCTAAATAATATTAATTACTTTCAAGACGATAAAGGAAGGTGAAAGGGGGAGGAAGGGTTAAAGAGGATATAGAAATAAAAATAAGAGAGGGATTTTTTCGAGAGGAAAAGGTAAGACAAGTAAGGATAGGAAGAAATAAAAATAAGAGAGGGAATTACTTATTTTTTCGATATAACTTAGAATTAAAGAGATGGATATCATATTTCTAAATAATATTAATTACTTTCAAGACGATAAAGGAAGGTGAAAGGGGGAGGAGGTGTGAAAGAGGATATAGAGAGAGAGAGAGAGGAAAAGGTAAGACAAGTAAGGATAGGAAGAAATAAAAATAAGAGAGGGAATTACTTATTTTTTCGATATAACTTAGAATTAAAGAGATGGATATCATATTTCTAAATAATATTAATTACTTTCAAGACGATAAAGGAAGGTGAAAGGGGGAGGAGAGAGGAAAAGGTAAGACAAGTAAGGATAGGAAGAAATAAAAATAAGAGAGGGAATTACTTATTTTTTCGATATAACTTAGAATTAAAGAGATGGATATCATATTTCTAAATAATATTAATTACTTTCAAGACGATAAAGGAAGGTGAAAGGGAAAGGGTTAAAGAGGATATAGAAAGAGAGAGAGGAAAAGGTAAGACAAGTAAGGATAGGAAGAAATAAAAATAAGAGAGGGAATTACTTATTTTTTCGATATAACTTAGAATTAAAGAGATGGATATCATATTTCTAAATAATATTAATTACTTTCAAGACGATAAAGGAAGGTGAAAGGGGGAGGAGAGAGGAAAAGGTAAGACAAGTAAGGATAGGAAGAAATAAAAATAAGAGAGGGAATTACTTATTTTTTCGATATAACTAGAGGAAAAGGTAAGACAAGTAAGGATAGGAAGAAATAAAAATAAGAGAGGAAATTACTTATTTTTTCGATATAACTTAGAATTAAAGAGATGGATATCATATTTCTAAATAATATTAATTACTTTCAAGACGATAAAGGAAGGTGAAAGGGGGAGGAGAGGTTAAAGAGGATATAGAAAGAGAGAGAGGGAAAGGTAAGACAAGTAAGGATAGGAAGAAATAAAAATAAGAGAGGGAATTACTTATTTTTTCGATATAACTTAGAATTAAAGAGATGGATATCATATTTCTAAATAATATTAATTACTTTCAAGACGATAAAGGAAGGTGAAAGGGGGAGGAGAGAGGAAAAGGTAAGACAAGTAAGGATAGGAAGAAATAAAAATAAGAGAGGGAATTACTTATTTTTTCGATATAACTTAGAATTAAAGAGATGGATATCATATTTCTAAATAATATTAATTACTTTCAAGACGATAAAGGAAGGTGAAAGGGGGAGGAGAGAGGAAAAGGTAAGACAAGTAAGGATAGGAAGAAATAAAAATAAGAGAGGGAATTACTTATTTTTTCGATATAACTTAGAATTAAAGAGATGGATATCATATTTCTAAATAATATTAATTACTTTCAAGACGATAAAGGAAGGTGAAAGGGGAGGAGAGAGGAAAAGGTAAGACAAGTAAGGATAGTAAGAAATAAAAATATCAGAGGATATTACTTATTTTTTCGATTACTTTTTTTTCGATATAACTAGAGGAAAAGGTAAGACAAGTAAGGATAGGAAGAAATAAAAATAAGAGAGGGAATTACTTATTTTTTCGATATAACTAGAGGAAAAGGTAAGACAAGTAAGGATAGGAAGAAATAAAAATAAGAGAGGGAATTACTTATTTTTTCGATATAACTTAGAATTAAAGAGATGGATATCATATTTCTAAATAATATTAATTACTTTCAAGACGATAAAGGAAGGTGAAAGGGGGAGGAGAGAGGAAAAGGTAAGACAAGTAAGGATAGGAAGAAATAAAAATAAGAGAGGGAATTACTTATTTTTTCGATATAACTTAGAATTAAAGAGATGGATATCATATTTCTAAATAATATTAATTACTTTCAAGACGATAAAGGAAGGTGAAAGGGGGAGGAGAGAGGAAAAGGTAAGACAAGTAAGGATAGGAAGAAATAAAAATAAGAGAGGGAATTACTTATTTTTTCGATATAACTTAGAATTAAAGAGATGGATATCATATTTCTAAATAATATTAATTACTTTCAAGACGATAAAGGAAGGTGAAAGGGGGAGGAGAGAGGAAAAGGTAAGACAAGTAAGGATAGGAAGAAATAAAAATAAGAGAGGAAATTACTTATTTTTTCGATATAACTTAGAATTAAAGAGATGGATATCATATTTCTAAATAATATTAATTACTTTCAAGACGATAAAGGAAGGTGAAAGGGGGAGGAGAGAGGAAAAGGTAAGACAAGTAAGGATAGGAAGAAATAAAAATAAGAGAGGAAATTACTTATTTTTTCGATATAACTTAGAATTAAAGAGATGGATATCATATTTCTAAATAATATTAATTACTTTCAAGACGATAAAGGAAGGTGAAAGGGAGGTAAGACAAGTAAGGATAGGAAGAAATAAAAATAAGAGAGGAAATTACTTATTTTTCGATATAACTAGAGGAAAAGGTAAGACAAGTAAGGATAGGAAGAAATAAAAATAAGAGAGGGAATTACTTATTTTTTCGATATAACTTAGAATTAAAGAGATGGATATCATATTTCTAAATAATATTAATTACTTTCAAGACGATAAAGGAAGGTGAAAGGGGCATGAGAGAGGAAAAGGTAAGACAAGTAAGGATAGGAAGAAATAAAAATAAGAGAGGGAATTACTTATTTTTTCGATATAACTAGAGGAAAAGGTAAGACAAGTAAGGATAGGAAGAAATAAAAATAAGAGAGGGAATTACTTATTTTTTCGATATAACTTAGAATTAAAGAGATGGATATCATATTTCTAAATAATATTAATTACTTTCAAGACGATAAAGGAAGGTGAAAGGGGGAGGAGAGAGGAAAAGGTAAGACAAGTAAGGATAGGAAGAAATAAAAATAAGAGAGGAAATTACTTATTTTTTCGATATAACTTAGAATTAAAGAGATGGATATCATATTTCTAAATAATATTAATTACTTTCAAGACGATAAAGGAAGGTGAAAGGGGAGGAGAGAGGAAAAGGTAAGACAAGTAAGGATAGGAAGAAATAAAAATAAGAGAGGGAATTACTTATTTTTTCGATATAACTTAGAATTAAAGAGATGGATATCATATTTCTAAATAATATTAATTACTTTCAAGACGATAAAGGAAGGTGAAAGGGGGAGAGAGAGAGAGGAAAAGGTAAGACAAGTAAGGATAGGAAGAAATAAAAATAAGAGAGGGAATTACTTATTTTTTCGATATAACTTAGAATTAAAGAGATGGATATCATATTTCTAAATAATATTAATTACTTTCAAGACGATAAAGGAAGGTGAAAGGGGGAGGAGAGAGGAAAAGGTAAGACAAGTAAGGATAGGAAGAAATAAAAATAAGAGAGGGAATTACTTATTTTTTCGATATAACTAGAGGAAAAGGTAAGACAAGTAAGGATAGGAAGAAATAAAAATAAGAGAGGGAATTACTTATTTTTTCGATATAACTTAGAATTAAAGAGATGGATATCATATTTCTAAATAATATTAATTACTTTCAAGACGATAAAGGAAGGTGAAAGGGGGAGGAGAGAGGAAAAGGTAAGACAAGTAAGGATAGGAAGAAATAAAAATAAGAGAGGAAATTACTTATTTTTTCGATATAACTTAGAATTAAAGAGATGGATATCATATTTCTAAATAATATTAATTACTTTCAAGACGATAAAGGAAGGTGAAAGGGGGAGGAGAGAGGAAAAGGTAAGACAAGTAAGGATAGGAAGAAATAAAAATAAGAGAGGGAATTACTTATTTTTTCGATATAACTTAGAATTAAAGAGATGGATATCATATTTCTAAATAATATTAATTACTTTCAAGACGATAAAGGAAGGTGAAAGGGGGAGGAGAGAGGAAAAGGTAAGACAAGTAAGGATAGGAAGAAATAAAAATAAGAGAGGGAATTACTTATTTTTTCGATATAACTTAGAATTAAAGAGATGGATATCATATTTCTAAATAATATTAATTACTTTCAAGACGATAAAGGAAGGTGAAAGGGGGAGGAGAGAGGAAAAGGTAAGACAAGTAAGGATAGGAAGAAATAAAAATAAGAGAGGGAATTACTTATTTTTTCGATATAACTAGAGGAAAAGGTAAGACAAGTAAGGATAGGAAGAAATAAAAATAAGAGAGGGAATTACTTATTTTTTCGATATAACTAGAGGAAAAGGTAAGACAAGTAAGGATAGGAAGAAATAAAAATAAGAGAGGGAATTACTTATTTTTTCGATATAACTTAGAATTAAAGAGATGGATATCATATTTCTAAATAATATTAATTACTTTCAAGACGATAAAGGAAGGTGAAAGGGGGGAGGAGAGAGGAAAAGGTAAGACAAGTAAGGATAGGAAGAAATAAAAATAAGAGAGGGTAAGACAAGTAAGGATAGGAAGAAATAAAAATAAGAGAGGAAATTACTTATTTTTTCGATATAACTTAGAATTAAAGAGATGGATATCATATTTCTAAATAATATTAATTACTTTCAAGACGATAAAGGAAGGTGAAAGGGGGGAGGAGAGAGGAAAAGGTAAGACAAGTAAGGATAGGAAGAAATAAAAATAAGAGAGGGAATTACTTATTTTTTCGATATAACTTAGAATTAAAGAGATGGATATCATATTTCTAAATAATATTAATTACTTTCAAGACGATAAAGGAAGGTGAAAGGGGGAGGAGAGAGGAAAAGGTAAGACAAGTAAGGATAGGAAGAAATAAAAATAAGAGAGGAAATTACTTATTTTTTCGATATAACTTAGAATTAAAGAGATGGATATCATATTTCTAAATAATATTAATTACTTTCAAGACGATAAAGGAAGGTGAAAGGGGGAGGAGGGGTTGAAGAGGATATAGGAAGAGAGAGAGGAAAAGGTAAGACAAGTAAGGATAGGAAGAAATAAAAATAAGAGAGGAAATTACTTATTTTTTCGATATAACTTAGAATTAAAGAGATGGATATCATATTTCTAAATAATATTAATTACTTTCAAGACGATAAAGGAAGGTGAAAGGGGGAGGAGAGAGGAAAAGGTAAGACAAGTAAGGATAGGAAGAAATAAAAATAAGAGAGGGAATTACTTATTTTTTCGATATAACTTAGAATTAAAGAGATGGATATCATATTTCTAAATAATATTAATTACTTTCAAGACGATAAAGGAAGGTGAAAAAGGGGAGGAGAGAGAGAGAGGAAAAGGTAAGACAAGTAAGGATAGGAAGAAATAAAAATAAGAGAGGGAAATTACTTATTTTTTCGATATAACTTAGAATTAAAGAGATGGATATCATATTTCTAAATAATATTAATTACTTTCAAGACGATAAAGGAAGGTGAAAGGGGGAGGAGGGTTAAAGAGGATATAGAAAGAGAGAGAGGAAAAGGTAAGACAAGTAAGGATAGGAAGAAATAAAAATAAGAGAGGAAATTACTTATTTTTTCGATATAACTTAGAATTAAAGAGATGGATATCATATTTCTAAATAATATTAATTACTTTCAAGACGATAAAGGAAGGTGAAAGGTGGAGGAGAGAGGAAAAGGTAAGACAAGTAAGGATAGGAAGAAATAAAAATAAGAGAGGGAATTACTTATTTTTTCGATATAACTAGAGGAAAAGGTAAGACAAGTAAGGATAGGAAGAAATAAAAATAAGAGAGGGAATTACTTATTTTTTCGATATAACTTAGAATTAAAGAGATGGATATCATATTTCTAAATAATATTAATTACTTTCAAGACGATAAAGGAAGGTGAAAGGGGGAGGAGAGAGGAAAAGGTAAGACAAGTAAGGATAGGAAGAAATAAAAATAAGAGAGGGAATTACTTATTTTTTCGATATAACTTAGAATTAAAGAGATGGATATCATATTTCTAAATAATATTAATTACTTTCAAGACGATAAAGGAAGGTGAAAGGGGGAGGAGGGGTTAAAGAGGATATAGAAAGAGAGAGAGGAAAAGGTAAGACAAGTAAGGATAGGAAGAAATAAAAATAAGAGAGGGAATTACTTATTTTTTCGATATAACTTAGAATTAAAGAGATGGATATCATATTTCTAAATAATATTAATTACTTTCAAGACGATAAAGGAAGGTGAAAGGGGGAGGAGAGAGGAAAAGGTAAGACAAGTAAGGATAGGAAGAAATAAAAATAAGAGAGGGAATTACTTATTTTTTCGATATAACTAGAGGAAAAGGTAAGACAAGTAAGGATAGGAAGAAATAAAAATAAGAGAGGGAATTACTTATTTTTTCGATATAACTTAGAATTAAAGAGATGGATATCATATTTCTAAATAATATTAATTACTTTCAAGACGATAAAGGAAGGTGAAAGGGGGAGGAGAGAGGAAAAGGTAAGACAAGTAAGGATAGGAAGAAATAAAAATAAGAGAGGGAATTACTTATTTTTTCGATATAACTTAGAATTAAAGAGATGGATATCATATTTCTAAATAATATTAATTACTTTCAAGACGATAAAGGAAGGTGAAAGGGGGAGGAGAGAGGAAAAGGTAAGACAAGTAAGGATAGGAAGAAATAAAAATAAGAGAGGGAATTACTTAATTTTCGATATAACTAGAGGAAAAGGTAAGACAAGTAAGGATAGGAAGAAATAAAAATAAGAGAGGGAATTACTTATTTTTTCGATATAACTTAGAATTAAAGAGATGGATATCATATTTCTAAATAATATTAATTACTTTCAAGACGATAAAGGAAGGTGAAAGGGGGAGGAGAGAGGAAAAGGTAAGACAAGTAAGGATAGGAAGAAATAAAAATAAGAGAGGGAATTACTTATTTTTTCGATATAACTTAGAATTAAAGAGATGGATATCATATTTCTAAATAATATTAATTACTTTCAAGACGATAAAGGAAGGTGAAAGGGGGAGGGAGAGAGAGGAAATTGTAAGACAAGTAAGGATACGAAGAAATAAAAATAAGAGAGGAAATTACTTATTTTTTCGATATAACTAGAGGAAAAGGTAAGACAAGTAAGGATAGGAAGAAATAAAAATAAGAGAGGAAATTACTTATTTTTTCGATATAACTAGAGGAAAAGGTAAGACAAGTAAGGATAGGAAGAAATAAAAATAAGAGAGGAAATTACTTATTTTTTCGATATAACTTAGAATTAAAGAGATGGATATCATATTTCTAAATAATATTAATTACTTTCAAGACGATAAAGGAAGGTGAAAGGGGAAGGAGAGAGGAAAAGGTAAGACAAGTAAGGATAGGAAGAAATAAAAATTAAGGTTGGTAATTACTTATTTTTTCGATATAACTAGAGGAAAAGGTAAGACAAGTAAGGATAGGAAGAAATAAAAATAAGAGAGGGAATTACTTATTTTTTCGATATAACTTAGAATTAAAGAGATGGATATCATATTTCTAAATAATATTAATTACTTTCAAGACGATAAAGGAAGGTGAAAGGGGGAGGAGAGAGGAAAAGGTAAGACAAGTAAGGATAGGAAGAAATAAAAATAAGAGAAGGAATTACTTATTTTTTCGATATAACTTAGAATTAAAGAGATGGATATCATATTTCTAAATAATATTAATTACTTTCAAGACGATAAAGGAAGGTGAAAGGGGAGGAGAGAGGAAAAGGTAAGACAAGTAAGGATAGGAAGAAATAAAAATAAGAGAGGGAATTACTTATTTTTTCGATATAACTTAGAATTAAAGAGATGGATATCATATTTCTAAATAATATTAATTACTTTCAAGACGATAAAGGAAGGTGAAAGGGGGAGGAGAGAGGAAAAGGTAAGACAAGTAAGGATAGGAAGAAATAAAAATAAGAGAGGAAATTACTTATTTTTTCGATATAACTTAGAATTAAAGAGATGGATATCATATTTCTAAATAATATTAATTACTTTCAAGACGATAAAGGAAGGTGAAAGGGGGAGGAGAGAGGAAAAGGTAAGACAAGTAAGGATAGGAAGAAATAAAAATAAGAGAGGGAATTACTTATTTTTTCGATATAACTAGAGGAAAAGGTAAGACAAGTAAGGATAGGAAGAAATAAAAATAAGAGAGGAAATTACTTATTTTTTCGATATAACTTAGAATTAAAGAGATGGATATCATATTTCTAAATAATATTAATTACTTTCAAGACGATAAAGGAAGGTGAAAGGGGGAGAGAGGAAAAGGTAAGACAAGTAAGGATAGGAAGAAATAAAAATAAGAGAGGTAATTACTTATTTTTTCGATATAACTAGAGGAAAAGGTAAGACAAGTAAGGATAGGAAGAAATAAAAATAAGAGGGAATTACTTATTTTTTCGATATAACTTAGAATTAAAGAGATGGATATCATATTTCTAAATAATATTAATTACTTTCAAGACGATAAAGGAAGGTGAAAGGGGGAGGAGAGAGGAAAAGGTAAGACAAGTAAGGATAGGAAGAAATAAAAATAAGAGAGGAAATTACTTATTTTTTCGATATAACTTAGAATTAAAGAGATGGATATCATATTTCTAAATAATATTAATTACTTTCAAGACGATAAAGGAAGGTGAAAAAGGGGAGAGAGAGAGAGAAAAGGTAAGACAAGTAAGGATAGGAAGAAATAAAAATAAGAGAGGGAATTACTTATTTTTTCGATATAACTTAGAATTAAAGAGATGGATATCATATTTCTAAATAATATTAATTACTTTCAAGACGATAAAGGAAGGTGAAAGGGGGAGGAGAGAGGAAAAGGTAAGACAAGTAAGGATAGGAAGAAATAAAAATAAGAGAGGGAATTACTTATTTTTTCGATATAACTTAGAATTAAAGAGATGGATATCATATTTCTAAATAATATTAATTACTTTCAAGACGATAAAGGAAGGTGAAAGGGGGAGGAGAGAGGAAAAGGTAAGACAAGTAAGGATAGGAAGAAATAAAAATAAGAGAGGGAATTACTTATTTTTTCGATATAACTTAGAATTAAAGAGATGGATATCATATTTCTAAATAATATTAATTACTTTCAAGACGATAAAGGAAGGTGAAAGGGGGAGAGAGGAAAAGGTAAGACAAGTAAGAGGAAGAAATAAAAATAAGAGAGGGATTTTTTCTAGAGGAAAAGGTAAGACAAGTAAGGATAGGAAGAAATAAAAATAAGAGAGGAAATTACTTATTTTTTCGATATAACTTAGAATTAAAGAGATGGATATCATATTTCTAAATAATATTAATTACTTTCAAGACGATAAAGGAAGGTGAAAGGGGGAGGAGAGGAAAAGGTAAGACACGTAAGGATAGGAAGAAATAAAAATAAGAGAGGGAATTACTTATTTTTTCGATATAACTTAGAATTAAAGAGATGGATATCATATTTCTAAATAATATTAATTACTTTCAAGACGATAAAGGAAGGTGAAAGGGGGAGGAGAGAGGAAAAGGTAAGACAAGTAAGGATAGGAAGAAATAAAAATAAGAGAGGGAAATTACTTATTTTTTCGATATAACTTAGAATTAAAGAGATGGATATCATATTTCTAAATAATATTAATTACTTTCAAGACGATAAAGGAAGGTGAAAGGGGAGGAGAGAGGAAAAGGTAAGACAAGTAAGGATAGGAAGAAATAAAAATAAGAGAGGGAATTACTTAATTTTCGATATAACTAGAGGAAAAGGTAAGACAAGTAAGGATAGGAAGAAATAAAAATAAGAGAGGGAATTACTTATTTTTTCGATATAACTTAGAATTAAAGAGATGGATATCATATTTCTAAATAATATTAATTACTTTCAAGACGATAAAGGAAGGTGAAAGGGGGAGGAGAGAGGAAAAGGTAAGACAAGTAAGGATAGGAAGAAATAAAAATAAGAGAGGGAATTACTTATTTTTTCGATATAACTTAGAATTAAAGAGATGGATATCATATTTCTAAATAATATTAATTACTTTCAAGACGATAAAGGAAGGTGAAAGGGGGAGGAGAGAGGAAAAGGTAAGACAAGTAAGGATAGGAAGAAATAAAAATAAGAGAGGGAATTACTTATTTTTTCGATATAACTTAGAATTAAAGAGATGGATATCATATTTCTAAATAATATTAATTACTTTCAAGACGATAAAGGAAGGTGAAAGGGGGAGGAGAGAGGAAAAGGTAAGACAAGTAAGGATAGGAAGAAATAAAAATAAGAGAGGGAATTACTTATTTTTTCGATATAACTTAGAATTAAAGAGATGGATATCATATTTCTAAATAATATTAATTACTTTCAAGACGATAAAGGAAGGTGAAAGGGGGAGGAGAGAGGAAAAGGTAAGACAAGTAAGGATAGGAAGAAATAAAAATAAGAGAGGAAATTACTTATTTTTTCGATATAACTAGAGGAAAAGGTAAGACAAGTAAGGATAGGAAGAAATAAAAATAAGAGAGAGAATTACTTATTTTTTCGATATAACTAGAGGAAAAGGTAAGACAAGTAAGGATAGGAAGAAATAAAAATAAGAGAGGAAATTAC
Organism: Coenobita brevimanus; assembly: GCF_032717465.1. Taxonomy (NCBI): domain Eukaryota; kingdom Metazoa; phylum Arthropoda; class Malacostraca; order Decapoda; family Coenobitidae; genus Coenobita; species Coenobita brevimanus. Next base: position 65,173 of record NW_027642367.1, on the reverse strand, counting down.
TTATTTTTTCGATATAACTTAGAATTAAAGAGATGGATATCATATTTCTAAATAATATTAATTACTTTCAAGACGATAAAGGAAGGTGAAAGGGGGAGGAAGGGTTAAAGACGATATAGAAAGAGAGAGAGGAAAAGGTAAGACAAGTAAGGATAGGAAGAAATAAAAATAAGAGAGGGAATTACTTATTTTTTCGATATAACTTAGAATTAAAGAGATGGATATCATATTTCTAAATAATATTAATTACTTTCAAGACGATAAAGGAAGGTGAAAGGGAGGAAAAGGTAAGACAAGTAAGGATAGGAAGAAATAAAAATAAGAGAGGAAATTACTTATTTTTTCGATATAACTTAGAATTAAAGAGATGGATATCATATTTCTAAATAATATTAATTACTTTCAAGACGATAAAGGAAGGTGAAAGGGGGAGGAGAGAGGAAAAGGTAAGACAAGTAAGGATAGGAAGAAATAAAAATAAGAGAGGAAATTACTTATTTTTTCGATATAACTTAGAATTAAAGAGATGGATATCATATTTCTAAATAATATTAATTACTTTCAAGACGATAAAGGAAGGTGAAAGGGGGAGGAGAGAGGAAAAGGTAAGACAAGTAAGGATAGGAAGAAATAAAAATAAGAGAGGGAATTACTTATTTTTTCGATATAACTTAGAATTAAAGAGATGGATATCATATTTCTAAATAATATTAATTACTTTCAAGACGATAAAGGAAGGTGAAAGGGGAGGAGGGGTTAAAGAGGATATAGAAAGAGAGAGAGGAAAAGGTAAGACAAGTAAGGATAGGAAGAAATAAAAATAAGAGAGGGAATTACTTATTTTTTCGATATAACTTAGAATTAAAGAGATGGATATCATATTTCTAAATAATATTAATTACTTTCAAGACGATAAAGGAAGGTGAAAGGGGGAGGAGAGAGGAAAAGATAACGCAAGTAAGTATAGTAAGAAATAAAAATAATAGAGGTAATTTCTAATTTTTTCGAATCTCCTAGAGGAAAAGGTAAGACAAGTAAGGATAGGAAGAAATAAAAATAAGAGAGGGAATTACTTATTTTTTCGATATAACTTAGAATTAAAGAGATGGATATCATATTTCTAAATAATATTAATTACTTTCAAGACGATAAAGGAAGGTGAAAGGGGGAGGAGAGAGGAAAAGGTAAGACAAGTAAGGATAGGAAGAAATAAAAATAAGAGAGGAAATTACTTATTTTTTCGATATAACTTAGAATTAAAGAGATGGATATCATATTTCTAAATAATATTAATTACTTTCAAGACGATAAAGGAAGGTGAAAGGGGGAGGAGAGAGGAAAAGGTAAGACAAGTAAGGATAGGAAGAAATAAAAATAAGAGAGGAAATTACTTATTTTTTCGATATAACTTAGAATTAAAGAGATGGATATCATATTTCTAAATAATATTAATTACTTTCAAGACGATAAAGGAAGGTGAAAGGGGGAGGAGAGAGGAAAAGGTAAGACAAGTAAGGATAGGAAGAAATAAAAATAAGAGAATGAATTACTTATTTTTTCGATATAACTTAGAATTAAAGAGATGGATATCATATTTCTAAATAATATTAATTACTTTCAAGACGATAAAGGAAGGTGAAAGGGGGAGGAGAGAGGAAAAGGTAAGACAAGTAAGGATAGGAAGAAATAAAAATAAGAGAGGAAATTACTTATTTTTTCGATATAACTTAGAATTAAAGAGATGGATATCATATTTCTAAATAATATTAATTACTTTCAAGACGATAAAGGAAGGTGAAAGGGGGAGGAGAGAGGAAAAGGTAAGACAAGTAAGGATAGGAAGAAATAAAAATAAGAGAGGGAATTACTTATTTTTTCGATATAACTAGAGGAAAAGGTAAGACAAGTAAGGATAGGAAGAAATAAAAATAAGAGAGGAAATTACTTATTTTTTCGATATAACTTAGAATTAAAGAGATGGATATCATATTTCTAAATAATATTAATTACTTTCAAGACGATAAAGGAAGGTGAAAGGGGATGAGAGAGGAAAAGGTAAGACAAGTAAGGATAGGAAGAAATAAAAATAAGAGAGGGAGAATTACTTATTTTTTCGATATAACTTAGAATTAAAGAGATGGATATCATATTTCTAAATAATATTAATTACTTTCAAGACGATAAAGGAAGGTGAAAGGGGGAGGAGAGAGGAAAAGGTAAGACAAGTAAGGATAGGAAGAAATAAAAATAAGAGAGGGAATTACTTATTTTTTCGATATAACTAGAGGAAAAGGTAAGACAAGTAAGGATAGGAAGAAATAAAAATAAGAGAGGGAATTACTTATTTTTTCGATATAACTTAGAATTAAAGAGATGGATATCATATTTCTAAATAATATTAATTACTTTCAAGACGATAAAGGAAGGTGAAAGGGGGAGGAGAGAGGAAAAGGTAAGACAAGTAAGGATAGGAAGAAATAAAATTAGAGGTGGAATTACTTATTTTTTCGATATAAATAGAGGTAAAGGTAAGACAAGTAAGGATAGGAAGAAAAAAAAATAAGAGAGGAATTACTTATTTTTTCGATATAACTTAGAATTAAAGAGATGGATATCATATTTCTAAATAATATTAATTACTTTCAAGACGATAAAGGAAGGTGAAAGGGGGAGGAGAGAGGAAAAGGTAAGACAAGTAAGGATAGGAAGAAATAAAAATAAGAGAGGGAATTACTTATTTTTTCGATATAACTTAGAATTAAAGAGATGGATATCATATTTCTAAATAATATTAATTACTTTCAAGACGATAAAGGAAGGTGAAAGGGGGAGGAGAGAGGAAAAGGTAAGACAAGTAAGGATAGGAAGAAATAAAAATAAGAGAGGGAATTACTTATTTTTTCGATATAACTTAGAATTAAAGAGATGGATATCATATTTCTAAATAATATTAATTACTTTCAAGACGATAAAGGAAGGTGAAAGGGGGAGGAGAGAGGAAAAGGTAAGACAAGTAAGGATAGGAAGAAATAAAAATAAGAGAGGAAATTACTTATTTTTTCGATATAACTTAGAATTAAAGAGATGGATATCATATTTCTAAATAATATTAATTACTTTCAAGACGATAAAGGAAGGTGAAAGGGGGAGGAGAGAGGAAAAGGTAAGACAAGTAAGGATAGGAAGAAATAAAAATAAGAGGAAATTACTTATTTTTTCGATATAACTTATAATTAAAGAGATTGATATCATATTTCTATATAATATTAATTACTTTCAAGACGATAAAGGAAGGTGAAAGGGGGAGGAGAGAGGAAAAGGTAAGACAAGTAAGGATAGGAAGAAATAAAAATAAGAGAGGAAATTACTTATTTTTTCGATATAACTTAGAATTAAAGAGATGGATATCATATTTCTAAATAATATTAATTACTTTCAAGACGATAAAGGAAGGTGAAAGAGGGAGGAGAGAGGAAAAGGTAAGACAAGTAAGGATAGGAAGAAATAAAAATAAGAGAGGGAATTACTTATTTTTTCGATATAACTAGAGGAAAAGGTAAGACAAGTAAGGATAGGAAGAAATAAAAATAAGAGAGGAAATTACTTATTTTTTCGATATAACTTAGAATTAAAGAGATGGATATCATATTTCTAAATAATATTAATTACTTTCAAGACGATAAAGGAAGGTGAAAGGGGGAGGAGAGAGGAAAAGGTAAGACAAGTAAGGATAGGAAGAAATAAAAATAAGAGAGGGAATTACTTATTTTTTCGATATAACTAGAGGAAAAGGTAAGACAAGTAAGGATAGGAAGAAATAAAAATAAGAGAGGGAATTACTTATTTTTTCGATATAACTTAGAATTAAAGAGATGGATATCATATTTCTAAATAATATTAATTACTTTCAAGACGATAAAGGAAGGTGAAAGGGGAGGAGAGAGGAAAAGGTAAGACAAGTAAGGATATTAATAAATAAAAATAAGAGAGGTAATTACTTATTTTTTCGATATAACTAGAGGAAAAGGTAAGACAAGTAAGGATAGGAAGAAATAAAAATAAGAGAGGGAATTACTTATTTTTTCGATATAACTTAGAATTAAAGAGATGGATATCATATTTCTAAATAATATTAATTACTTTCAAGACGATAAAGGAAGGTGAAACAAGTAAGGATAGGAAGAAATAAAAATAAGAGAGGGAATTACTTATTTTTTCGATATAACTAGAGGAAAAGGTAAGACAAGTAAGGATAGGAAGAAATAAAAATAAGAGAGGAAATTACTTATTTTTTCGATATAACTTAGAATTAAAGAGATGGATATCATATTTCTAAATAATATTAATTACTTTCAAGACGATAAAGGAAGGTGAAAGGGGGAGGAGAGAGAAAAAGGTAAGACAAGTAAGGATAGGAAGAAATAAAAATAAGAGAGGGAATTACTTATTTTTTCGATATAACTTAGAATTAAAGAGATGGATATCATATTTCTAAATAATATTAATTACTTTCAAGACGATAAAGGAAGGTGAAAGGGGGAGGAGAGAGAGGAAAAGGTAAGACAAGTAAGGATAGGAAGAAATAAAAATAAGAGAGGGAATTACTTATTTTTTCGATATAACTTAGAATTAAAGAGATGGATATCATATTTCTAAATAATATTAATTACTTTCAAGACGATAAAGGAAGGTGAAAGGGGAGGAGAGAGGAAAAGGTAAGACAAGTAAGGATAGGAAGAAATAAAAATAAGAGAGGAAATTACTTATTTTTTCGATATAACTTAGAATTAAAGAGATGGATATCATATTTCTAAATAATATTAATTACTTTCAAGACGATAAAGGAAGGTGAAAGGGGGAGGAGAGAGGAAAAGGTAAGACAAGTAAGGATAGGAAGAAATAAAAATAAGAGAGGAAATTACTTATTTTTTCGATATAACTTAGAATTAAAGAGATGGATATCATATTTCTAAATAATATTAATTACTTTCAAGACGATAAAGGAAGGTGAAAGGGGAGGAGAGAGGAAAAGGTAAGACAAGTAAGGATAGGAAGAAATAAAAATAAGAGAGGAAATTACTTATTTTTTCGATATAACTTAGAATTAAAGAGATGGATATCATATTTCTAAATAATATTAATTACTTTCAAGACGATAAAGGAAGGTGAAAGGGGGAGGAGAGAGGAAAAGGTAAGACAAGTAAGGATAGGAAGAAATAAAAATAAGAGAGGGAATTACTTATTTTTTCGATATAACTAGAGGAAAAGGTAAGACAAGTAAGGATAGGAAGAAATAAAAATAAGAGAGGAAATTACTTATTTTTTCGATATAACTTAGAATTAAAGAGATGGATATCATATTTCTAAATAATATTAATTACTTTCAAGACGATAAAGGAAGGTGAAAGGGGGAGGAGAGAGGAAAAGGTAAGACAAGTAAGGATAGGAAGAAATAAAAATAAGAGAGGAAATTACTTATTTTTTCGATATAACTTAGAATTAAAGAGATGGATATCATATTTCTAAATAATATTAATTACTTTCAAGACGATAAAGGAAGGTGAAAGGGGGAGGAGAGAGGAAAAGGTAAGACAAGTAAGGATAGGAAGAAATAAAAATAAGAGGGAATTACTTGTTTTTTCGATATAACTTAGAATTAAAGAGATGGATATCATATTTCTAAATAATATTAATTACTTTCAAGACGATAAAGGAAGGTGAAAGGGGGAGGAGAGAGGAAAAGGTAAGACAAGTAAGGATAGGAAGAAATAAAAATAAGAGAGGAAATTACTTATTTTTTCGATATAACTTAGAATTAAAGAGATGGATATCATATTTCTAAATAATATTAATTACTTTCAAGACGATAAAGGAAGGTGAAAGGGGGAGGAGAGAGGAAAAGGTAAGACAAGTAAGGATAGGAAGAAATAAAAATAAGAGAGGGAATTACTTATTTTTTCGATATAACTAGAGGAAAAGGTAAGACAAGTAAGGATAGGAAGAAATAAAAATAAGAGAGGGAATTACTTATTTTTTCGATATAACTTAGAATTAAAGAGATGGATATCATATTTCTAAATAATATTAATTACTTTCAAGACGATAAAGGAAGGTGAATATAACTAGAGGAAAAGGTAAGACAAGTAAGGATAGGAAGAAATAAAAATAAGAGAGGAAATTACTTATTTTTTCGATATAACTTAGAATTAAAGAGATGGATATCATATTTCTAAATAATATTAATTACTTTCAAGACGATAAAGGAAGGTGAAAGGGTGGTAAGACAAGTAAGGATAGGAAGAAATAAAAATAAGAGAGGGAATTACTTATTTTTTCGATATAACTAGAGGAAAAGGTAAGACAAGTAAGGATAGGAAGAAATAAAAATAAGAGAGGGAATTACTTATTTTTTCGATATAACTTAGAATTAAAGAGATGGATATCATATTTCTAAATAATATTAATTACTTTCAAGACGATAAAGGAAGGTGAAAGGGGGAGGAGAGAGGAAAAGGTAAGACAAGTAAGGATAGGAAGAAATAAAAATAAGAGAGGGAATTACTTATTTTTTCGATATAACTAGAGGAAAAGGTAAGACAAGTAAGGATAGGAAGAAATAAAAATAAGAGAGGAAATTACTTATTTTTTCGATATAACTTAGAATTAAAGAGATGGATATCATATTTCTAAATAATATTAATTACTTTCAAGACGATAAAGGAAGGTGAAAGGGGGAGGAGAGAGGAAAAGGTAAGACAAGTAAGGATAGGAAGAAATAAAAATAAGAGAGGAAATTACTTATTTTTTCGATATAACTTAGAATTAAAGAGATGGATATCATATTTCTAAATAATATTAATTACTTTCAAGACGATAAAGGAAGGTGAAAGGGGGAGGAGAGAGGAAAAGGTAAGACAAGTAAGGATAGGAAGAAATAAAAATAAGAGGAAATTACTTATTTTTTCGATATAACTTAGAATTAAAGAGATGGATATCATATTTCTAAATAATATTAATTACTTTCAAGACGATAAAGGAAGGTGAAAGGGGGAGGAGAGAGGAAAAGGTAAGACAAGTAAGGATAGGAAGAAATAAAAATAAGAGAGGGAATTACTTATTTTTTCGATATAACTTAGAATTAAAGAGATGGATATCATATTTCTAAATAATATTAATTACTTTCAAGACGATAAAGGAAGGTGAAAGGGGGAGGAGAGAGGAAAAGGTAAGACAAGTAAGGATAGGAAGAAATAAAAATAAGAGAGGGAATTACTTATTTTTTCGATATAACTTAGAGTTAATGAGATGGATATCATATTTCTAAATAATATTAATTACTTTCAAGACGATAAAGGAAGGTGAAAGGGGAGGAGAGAGGAAAAGGTAAGACAAGTAAGGATAGGAAGAAATAAAAATAAGAGAGGAAATTACTTATTTTTTCGATATAACTTAGAATTAAAGAGATGGATATCATATTTCTAAATAATATTAATTACTTTCAAGACGATAAAGGAAGGTGAAAGGGGATGGATAGAGGAAAAGGTAAGACAAGTAAGGATAGGAAGAAATAAAAATAAGAGAGGGAATTACTTATTTTTTCGATATAACTTAGAATTAAAGAGATGGATATCATATTTCTAAATAATATTAATTACTTTCAAGACGATAAAGGAAGGTGAAAGGGGGAGGAGAGAGGAAAAGGTAAGACAAGTAAGGATAGGAAGAAATAAAAATAAGAGAGGGAATTACTTATTTTTTCGATATAACTTAGAATTAAAGAGATGGATATCATATTTCTAAATAATATTAATTACTTTCAAGACGATAAAGGAAGGTGAAAGGGGGAGGAGAGAGGAAAAGGTAAGACAAGTAAGGATAGGAAGAAATAAAAATAAGAGAGGAAATTACTTATTTTTTCGATATAACTTAGAATTAAAGAGATGGATATCATATTTCTAAATAATATTAATTACTTTCAAGACGATAAAGGAAGGTGAAAGGGGGAGGAGAGAGGAAAAGGTAAGACAAGTAAGGATAGGAAGAAATAAAAATAAGAGAGGGAATTACTTATTTTTTCGATATAACTAGAGGAAAAGGTAAGACAAGTAAGGATAGGAAGAAATAAAAATAAGAGAGGAAATTACTTATTTTTTCGATATAACTTAGAATTAAAGAGATGGATATCATATTTCTAAATAATATTAATTACTTTCAAGACGATAAAGGAAGGTGAAAGGGGGAGGAGAGAGGAAAAGGTAAGACAAGTAAGGATAGGAAGAAATAAAAATAAGAGAGGACATTACTTATTTTTTCGATATAACTAGAGGAAAAGGTAAGACAAGTAAGGATAGGAAGAAATAAAAATAAGAGAGGGAATTACTTATTTTTTCGATATAACTTAGAATTAAAGAGATGGATATCATATTTCTAAATAATATTAATTACTTTCAAGACGATAAAGGAAGGTGAAAGGGGGAGGAGAGAGGAAAAGGTAAGACAAGTAAGGATAGGAAGAAATAAAAATAAGAGAGGGAATTACTTATTTTTTCGATATAACTAGAGGAAAAGGTAAGACAAGTAAGGATAGGAAGAAATAAAAATAAGAGAGGGAATTACTTATTTTTTCGATATAACTTAGAATTAAAGAGATGGATATCATATTTCTAAATAATATTAATTACTTTCAAGACGATAAAGGAAGGTGAAAGGGGGAGGAGAGAGGAAAAGGTAAGACAAGTAAGGATAGGAAGAAATAAAAATAAGAGAGGAAATTACTTATTTTTTCGATATAACTTAGAATTAAAAAGATGGATATCATATTTCTAAATAATATTAATTACTTTCAAGACGATAAAGGAAGGTGAAAGGGGGAAGAGAGAGGAAAAGGTAAGACAAGTAAGGATAGGAAGAAATAAAAATAAGAGAGGGAATTACTTATTTTTTCGATATAACTTAGAATTAAAGAGATGGATATCATATTTCTAAATAATATTAATTACTTTCAAGACGATAAAGGAAGGTGAAAGGGGGAGGAAGGGTTAAAGACGATATAGAAAGAGAGAGAGGAAAAGGTAAGACAAGTAAGGATAGGAAGAAATAAAAATAAGAGAGGGAATTACTTATTTTTTCGATATAACTTAGAATTAAAGAGATGGATATCATATTTCTAAATAATATTAATTACTTTCAAGACGATAAAGGAAGGTGAAAGGGGAGGAGAGAGGAAAAGGTAAGACAAGTAAGGATAGGAAGAAATAAAAATAAGAGAGGAAATTACTTATTTTTTCGATATAACTTAGAATTAAAGAGATGGATATCATATTTCTAAATAATATTAATTACTTTCAAGACGATAAAGGAAGGTGAAAGGGGGAGGAGAGAGGAAAAGGTAAGACAAGTAAGGATAGGAAGAAATAAAAATAAGAGAGGGAATTACTTATTTTTTCGATATAACTTAGAATTAAAGAGATGGATATCATATTTCTAAATAATATTAATTACTTTCAAGACGATAAAGGAAGGTGAAAGGGGGAGGAGAGAGGAAAAGGTAAGACAAGTAAGGATAGGAAGAAATAAAAATAAGAGAGGGAATTACTTATTTTTTCGATATAACTTAGAATTAAAGAGATGGATATCATATTTCTAAATAATATTAATTACTTTCAAGACGATAAAGGAAGGTGAAAGGGGGAGGAGAGAGGAAAAGGTAAGACAAGTAAGGATAGGAAGAAATAAAAATAAGAGAGGAAATTACTTATTTTTTCGATATAACTTAGAATTAAAGAGATGGATATCATATTTCTAAATAATATTAATTACTTTCAAGACGATAAAGGAAGGTGAAAGGGGGAGGAGGAGAAAGGTAAGACAAGAAGGATAGGAAGAAATAAAAATAAGAGAGGGAATTACTTATTTTTTCGATATAACTAGAGGAAAAGGTAAGACAAGTAAGGATAGGAAGAAATAAAAATAAGAGAGGGAATTACTTATTTTTTCGATATAACTTAGAATTAAAGAGATGGATATCATATTTCTAAATAATATTAATTACTTTCAAGACGATAAAGGAAGGTGAAAGGGGGAGGAGAGAGGAAAAGGTAAGACAAGTAAGGATAGGAAGAAATAAAAATAAGAGAGGGAATTACTTATTTTTTCGATATAACTTAGAATTAAAGAGATGGATATCATATTTCTAAATAATATTAATTACTTTCAAGACGATAAAGGAAGGTGAAAGGGGGAGGAGAGAGGAAAAGGTAAGACAAGTAAGGATAGGAAGAAATAAAAATAAGAGAGGGAATTACTTATTTTTTCGATATAACTAGAGGAAAAGGTAAGACAAGTAAGGATAGGAAGAAATAAAAATAAGAGAGGGAATTACTTATTTTTTCGATATAACTTAGAATTAAAGAGATGGATATCATATTTCTAAATAATATTAATTACTTTCAAGACGATAAAGGAAGGTGAAAGGGGGAGGAGAGAGGAAAAGGTAAGACAAGTAAGGATAGGAAGAAATAAAAATAAGAGAAGGAATTACTTATTTTTTCGATATAACTTAGAATTAAAGAGATGGATATCATATTTCTAAATAATATTAATTACTTTCAAGACGATAAAGGAAGGTGAAAGGGGGAGGAGAGAGGAAAAGGTAAGACAAGTAAGGATAGGAAGAAATAAAAATAAGAGAGGGAATTACTTATTTTTTCGATATAACTTAGAATTAAAGAGATGGATATCATATTTCTAAATAATATTAATTACTTTCAAGACGATAAAGGAAGGTGAAAGGGGGAGGAGAGAGGAAAAGGTAAGACAAGTAAGGATAGGAAGAAATAAAAATAAGAGAAGAAAATTACTTATTTTTTCGATATAACTTAGAATTAAAGAGATGGATATCATATTTCTAAATAATATTAATTACTTTCAAGACGATAAAGGAAGGTGAAAGGGGGAGGAGAGAGGAAAAGGTAAGACAAGTAAGGATAGGAAGAAATAAAAATAAGAGAGGAAATTACTTATTTTTTCGATATAACTTAGAATTAAAGAGATGGATATCATATTTCTAAATAATATTAATTACTTTCAAGACGATAAAGGAAGGTGAAAGGGGGAGGAGAGAGGAAAAGGTAAGACAAGTAAGGATAGGAAGAAATAAAAATAAGAGAGGAAATTACTTATTTTTTCGATATAACTTAGAATTAAAGAGATGGATATCATATTTCTAAATAATATTAATTACTTTCAAGACGATAAAGGAAGGTGAAAGGGGGAGGAGAGAGGAAAAGGTAAGACAAGTAAGGATAGGAAGAAATAAAAATAAGAGAGGGAATTACTTATTTTTTCGATATAACTTAGAATTAAAGAGATGGATATCATATTTCTAAATAATATTAATTACTTTCAAGACGATAAAGGAAGGTGAAAGGGGGAGGAGAGAGGAAAAGGTAAGACAAGTAAGGATAGGAAGAAATAAAAATAAGAGAGGGAATTACTTATTTTTTCGATATAACTTAGAATTAAAGAGATGGATATCATATTTCTAAATAATATTAATTACTTTCAAGACGATAAAGGAAGGTGAAACAAGTAAGGATAGGAAGAAATAAAAATAAGAGAGGGAATTACTTATTTTTTCGATATAACTAGAGGAAAAGGTAAGACAAGTAAGGATAGGAAGAAATAAAAATAAGAGAGGGAATTACTTATTTTTTCGATATAACTTAGAATTAAAGAGATGGATATCATATTTCTAAATAATATTAATTACTTTCAAGACGATAAAGGAAGGTGAAAGGGGCATGAGAGAGGAAAAGGTAAGACAAGTAAGGATAGGAAGAAATAAAAATAAGAGAGGAAATTACTTATTTTTTCGATATAACTAGAGGAAAAGGTAAGACAAGTAAGGATAGGAAGAAATAAAAATAAGAGAGGGAATTACTTATTTTTTCGATATAACTTAGAATTAAAGAGATGGATATCATATTTCTAAATAATATTAATTACTTTCAAGACGATAAAGGAAGGTGAAAGGTGGAGGAGGAGTTTATTTACATAACTTGTTCTGAGGAAGAGGAAGAGAGGAATTACTTATTTTTTCGAGGAGAGAGGAAAAGGTAAGACAAGTAAGGATAGGAAGAAATAAAAATAAGAGAGGGAATTACTTATTTTTTCGATATAACTTAGAATTAAAGAGATGGATATCATATTTCTAAATAATATTAATTACTTTCAAGACGATAAAGGAAGGTGAAAGGGGGAGGAGAGAGGAAAAGGTAAGACAAGTAAGGATAGGAAGAAATAAAAATAAGAGAGGGAATTACTTATTTTTTCGATATAACTTAGAATTAAAGAGATGGATATCATATTTCTAAATAATATTAATTACTTTCAAGACGATAAAGGAAGGTGAAAGGGGAGGAGAGAGGAAAAGGTAAGACAAGTAAGGATAGGAAGAAATAAAAATAAGAGAGGGAATTACTTATTTTTTCGATATAACTTAGAATTAAAGAGATGGATATCATATTTCTAAATAATATTAATTACTTTCAAGACGATAAAGGAAGGTGAAAGGGGGAGGAGAGAGGAAAAGGTAAGACAAGTAAGGATAGGAAGAAATAAAAATAAGAGAGGAAATTACTTATTTTTTCGATATAACTTAGAATTAAAGAGATGGATATCATATTTCTAAATAATATTAATTACTTTCAAGACGATAAAGGAAGGTGAAAGGGGGAGGAGAGAGGAAAAGGTAAGACAAGTAAGGATAGGAAGAAATAAAAATAAGAGAGGGAATTACTTATTTTTCAATATAACTTAGAATTAAAGAGATGGATATCATATTTCTAAATAATATTAATTACTTTCAAGACGATAAAGGAAGGTGAAAGGGGAAGGAGAGAGGAAAAGGTAAGACAAGTAAGGATAGGAAGAAATAAAAATAAGAGAGGGAATTACTTATTTTTTCGATATAACTTAGAATTAAAGAGATGGATATCATATTTCTAAATAATATTAATTACTTTCAAGACGATAAAGGAAGGTGAAAGGGGGAGGAGAGAGGAAAAGGTAAGACAAGTAAGGATAGGAAGAAATAAAAATAAGAGAGGGAATTACTTATTTTTTCGATATAACTTAGAATTAAAGAGATGGATATCATATTTCTAAATAATATTAATTACTTTCAAGACGATAAAGGAAGGTGAAAGGGGGAGGAGAGAGGAAAAGGTAAGACAAGTAAGGATAGGAAGAAATAAAAATAAGAGAGGGAATTACTTATTTTTTCGATATAACTAGAGGAAAAGGTAAGACAAGTAAGGATAGGAAGAAATAAAAATAAGAGAGGGAATTACTTATTTTTTCGATAAAGGAAGGTGAAAGGGGAGAGAGAGGAAAAGGTAAGACAAGTAAGGATAGGAAGAAATAAAAATAAGAGAGGAAATTACTTATTTTTTCGATATAACTTAGAATTAAAGAGATGGATATCATATTTCTAAATAATATTAATTACTTTCAAGACGATAAAGGAAGGTGAAAGGGGGAGGAAGGGTTAAAGAGGATATAGAAAGAGAGAGAGGAAAAGGTAAGACAAGTAAGGATAGGAAGAAATAAAAATAAGAGAGGGAATTACTTATTTTTTCGATATAACTAGAGGAAAAGGTAAGACAAGTAAGGATAGGAAGAAATAAAAATAAGAGAGGAAATTACTTATTTTTTCGATATAACTTAGAATTAAAGAGATGGATATCATATTTCTAAATAATATTAATTACTTTCAAGACGATAAAGGAAGGTGAAAGGGGAGGAGAGAGGAAAAGGTAAGACAAGTAAGGATAGGAAGAAATAAAAATAAGAGAGGAAATTACTTATTTTTTCGATATAACTTAGAATTAAAGAGATGGATATCATATTTCTAAATAATATTAATTACTTTCAAGACGATAAAGGAAGGTGAAAGGGGGAGGAGAGAGGAAAAGGTAAGACAAGTAAGGATAGGAAGAAATAAAAATAAGAGAGGGAATTACTTATTTTTTCGATATAACTAGAGGAAAAGGTAAGACAAGTAAGGATAGGAAGAAATAAAAATAAGAGAGGAAATTACTTATTTTTTCGATATAACTTAGAATTAAAGAGATGGATATCATATTTCTAAATAATATTAATTACTTTCAAGACGATAAAGGAAGGTGAAAGGGGGAGGAGAGAGGAAAAGGTAAGACAAGTAAGGATAGGAAGAAATAAAAATAAGAGAGGAAATTACTTATTTTTTCGATATAACTTAGAATTAAAGAGATGGATATCATATTTCTAAATAATATTAATTACTTTCAAGACGATAAAGGAAGGTGAAAGGGGGAGGAAGGGTTAAAGAGGATATAGAAAGAGAGAGAGGAAAAGGTAAGACAAGTAAGGATAGGAAGAAATAAAAATAAGAGAGGGAATTACTTATTTTTTCGATATAACTTAGAATTAAAGAGATGGATATCATATTTCTAAATAATATTAATTACTTTCAAGACGATAAAGGAAGGTGAAAGGGGAGGAGAGAGGAAAAGGTAAGACAAGTAAGGATAGGAAGAAATAAAAATAAGAGAGGAAATTACTTATTTTTTCGATATAACTTAGAATTAAAGAGATGGATATCATATTTCTAAATAATATTAATTACTTTCAAGACGATAAAGGAAGGTGAAAGGGGGAGGAGAGAGGAAAAGGTAAGACAAGTAAGGATAGGAAGAAATAAAAATAAGAGAGGGAATTACTTATTTTTTCGATATAACTAGAGGAAAAGGTAAGACAAGTAAGGATAGGAAGAAATAAAAATAAGAGAGGGAATTACTTATTTTTTCGATATAACTTAGAATTAAAGAGATGGATATCATATTTCTAAATAATATTAATTACTTTCAAGACGATAAAGGAAGGTGAAAGGGGGAGGAGAGAGGAAAAGGTAAGACAAGTAAGGATAGGAAGAAATAAAAATAAGAGAGGGAATTACTTATTTTTTCGATATAACTAGAGGAAAAGGTAAGACAAGTAAGGATAGGAAGAAATAAAAATAAGAGAGGAAATTACTTATTTTTTCGATATAACTTAGAATTAAAGAGATGGATATCATATTTCTAAATAATATTAATTACTTTCAAGACGATAAAGGAAGGTGAAAGGGGGAGGAGAGAGGAAAAGGTAAGACAAGTAAGGATAGGAAGAAATAAAAATAAGAGAGGAAATTACTTATTTTTTCGATATAACTTAGAATTAAAGAGATGGATATCATATTTCTAAATAATATTAATTACTTTCAAGACGATAAAGGAAGGTGAAAGGGGAGGAGAGAGGAAAAGGTAAGACAAGTAAGGATAGGAAGAAATAAAAATAAGAGAGGGAATTACTTATTTTTTCGATATAACTAGAGGAAAAGGTAAGACAAGTAAGGATAGGAAGAAATAAAAATAAGAGAGGAAATTACTTATTTTTTCGATATAACTTAGAATTAAAGAGATGGATATCATATTTCTAAATAATATTAATTACTTTCAAGACGATAAAGGAAGGTGAAAGGGGGAGGAGAGAGGAAAAGGTAAGACAAGTAAGGATAGGAAGAAATAAAAATAAGAGAGGAAATTACTTATTTTTTCGATATAACTTAGAATTAAAGAGATGGATATCATATTTCTAAATAATATTAATTACTTTCAAGACGATAAAGGAAGGTGAAAGGGGATGAGAGAGGAAAAGGTAAGACAAGTAAGGATAGGAAGAAATAAAAATAAGAGAGGGAATTACTTATTTTTTCGATATAACTAGAGGAAAAGGTAAGACAAGTAAGGATAGGAAGAAATAAAAATAAGAGAGGGAATTACTTATTTTTTCGATATAACTTAGAATTAAAGAGATGGATATCATATTTCTAAATAATATTAATTACTTTCAAGACGATAAAGGAAGGTGAAAGGGGGAGGAGAGAGGAAAAGGTAAGACAAGTAAGGATAGGAAGAAATAAAAATAAGAGAGGAAATTACTTATTTTTTCGATATAACTTAGAATTAAAGAGATGGATATCATATTTCTAAATAATATTAATTACTTTCAAGACGATAAAGGAAGGTGAAAGGGGAGGAGAGAGGAAAAGGTAAGACAAGTAAGGATAGGAAGAAATAAAAATAAGAGAGGGAATTACTTATTTTTTCGATATAACTAGAGGAAAAGGTAAGACAAGTAAGGATAGGAAGAAATAAAAATAAGAGAGGAAATTACTTATTTTTTCGATATAACTTAGAATTAAAGAGATGGATATCATATTTCTAAATAATATTAATTACTTTCAAGACGATAAAGGAAGGTGAAAGGGGAGGAGAGAGGAAAAGGTAAGACAAGTAAGGATAGGAAGAAATAAAAATAAGAGAGGGGAAATTACTTATTTTTTCGATATAACTTAGAATTAAAGAGATGGATATCATATTTCTAAATAATATTAATTACTTTCAAGACGATAAAGGAAGGTGAAAGGGGGAGGAGAGAGGAAAAGGTAAGACAAGTAAGGATAGGAAGAAATAAAAATAAGAGAGGAAATTACTTATTTTTTCGATATAACTTAGAATTAAAGAGATGGATATCATATTTCTAAATAATATTAATTACTTTCAAGACGATAAAGGAAGGTGAAAGGGGGAGGAGAGAGGAAAAGGTAAGACAAGTAAGGATAGGAAGAAATAAAAATAAGAGAGGGAATTACTTATTTTTTCGATATAACTAGAGGAAAAGGTAAGACAAGTAAGGATAGGAAGAAATAAAAATAAGAGAGGAAATTACTTATTTTTTCGATATAACTTAGAATTAAAGAGATGGATATCATATTTCTAAATAATATTAATTACTTTCAAGACGATAAAGGAAGGTGAAAGGGGAGGAGAGAGGAAAAGGTAAGACAAGTAAGGATAGGAAGAAATAAAAATAAGAGAGGGAAATACTTATTTTTTCGATATAACTTAGAATTAAAGAGATGGATATCATATTTCTAAATAATATTAATTACTTTCAAGACGATAAAGGAAGGTGAAAGGGGATGAGAGAGGAAAAGGTAAGACAAGTAAGGATAGGAAGAAATAAAAATAAGAGAGGGAATTACTTATTTTTTCGATATAACTAGAGGAAAAGGTAAGACAAGTAAGGATAGGAAGAAATAAAAATAAGAGAGGGAATTACTTATTTTTTCGATATAACTTAGAATTAAAGAGATGGATATCATATTTCTAAATAATATTAATTACTTTCAAGACGATAAAGGAAGGTGAAAGGGGGAGGAGAGAGGAAAAGGTAAGACAAGTAAGGATAGGAAGAAATAAAAATAAGAGAGGAAATTACTTATTTTTTCGATATAACTTAGAATTAAAGAGATGGATATCATATTTCTAAATAATATTAATTACTTTCAAGACGATAAAGGAAGGTGAAAGGAGGAGGAGAGAGGAAAAGGTAAGACAAGTAAGGATAGGAAGAAATAAAAATAAGAGAGGGAATTACTTATTTTTTCGATATAACTTAGAATTAAAGAGATGGATATCATATTTCTAAATAATATTAATTACTTTCAAGACGATAAAGGAAGGTGAAAGGGGATGGAGAGAGGAAAAGGTAAGACAAGTAAGGATAGGAAGAAATAAAAATAAGAGAGGGAATTACTTATTTTTTCGATATAACTAGAGGAAAAGGTAAGACAAGTAAGGATAGGAAGAAATAAAAATAAGAGAGGGAATTACTTATTTTTTCGATATAACTTAGAATTAAAGAGATGGATATCATATTTCTAAATAATATTAATTACTTTCAAGACGATAAAGGAAGGTGAAAGGGGGAGGAGAGAGGAAAAGGTAAGACAAGTAAGGATAGGAAGAAATAAAAATAAGAGAGGGAATTACTTATTTTTTCGATATAACTAGAGGAAAAGGTAAGACAAGTAAGGATAGGAAGAAATAAAAATAAGAGAGGGAATTACTTATTTTTTCGATATAACTTAGAATTAAAGAGATGGATATCATATTTCTAAATAATATTAATTACTTTCAAGACGATAAAGGAAGGTGAAAGGGGGAGGAGAGAGGAAAAGGTAAGACAAGTAAGGATAGGAAGAAATAAAAATAAGAGAGGAAATTACTTATTTTTTCGATATAACTTAGAATTAAAGAGATGGATATCATATTTCTAAATAATATTAATTACTTTCAAGACGATAAAGGAAGGTGAAAGAAAGGGGGAGGAGAGAGAGGAAAAGGTAAGACAAGTAAGGATAGGAAGAAATAAAAATAAGAGAGGAAATTACTTATTTTTTCGATATAACTTAGAATTAAAGAGATGGATATCATATTTCTAAATAATATTAATTACTTTCAAGACGATAAAGGAAGGTGAAAGGGGGAGGAGAGAGGAAAAGGTAAGACAAGTAAGGATAGGAAGAAATAAAAATAAGAGAGGGAATTACTTATTTTTTCGATATAACTAGAGGAAAAGGTAAGACAAGTAAGGATAGGAAGAAATAAAAATAAGAGAGGGAATTACTTATTTTTTCGATATAACTTAGAATTAAAGAGATGGATATCATATTTCTAAATAATATTAATTACTTTCAAGACGATAAAGGAAGGTGAAAGGGGGAGGAGAGAGGAAAAGGTAAGACAAGTAAGGATAGGAAGAAATAAAAATAAGAGAGGAAATTACTTATTTTTTCGATATAACTTAGAATTAAAGAGATGGATATCATATTTCTAAATAATATTAATTACTTTCAAGACGATAAAGGAAGGTGAAAGGGGAGGAGAGAGGAAAAGGTAAGACAAGTAAGGATAGGAAGAAATAAAAATAAGAGAGGGAATTACTTATTTTTTCGATATAACTAGAGGAAAAGGTAAGACAAGTAAGGATAGGAAGAAATAAAAATAAGAGAGGAAATTACTTATTTTTTCGATATAACTTAGAATTAAAGAGATGGATATCATATTTCTAAATAATATTAATTACTTTCAAGACGATAAAGGAAGGTGAAAGGGGGAGGAGAGAGGAAAAGGTAAGACAAGTAAGGATAGGAAGAAATAAAAATAAGAGAGGAAATTACTTATTTTTTCGATATAACTTAGAATTAAAGAGATGGATATCATATTTCTAAATAATATTAATTACTTTCAAGACGATAAAGGAAGGTGAAAGGGGCATGAGAGAGGAAAAGGTAAGACAAGTAAGGATAGGAAGAAATAAAAATAAGAGAGGGAATTACTTATTTTTTCGATATAACTAGAGGAAAAGGTAAGACAAGTAAGGATAGGAAGAAATAAAAATAAGAGAGGGAATTACTTATTTTTTCGATATAACTTAGAATTAAAGAGATGGATATCATATTTCTAAATAATATTAATTACTTTCAAGACGATAAAGGAAGGTGAAAGGGGGAGGAGAGAGGAAAAGGTAAGACAAGTAAGGATAGGAAGAAATAAAAATAAGAGAGGAAATTACTTATTTTTTCGATATAACTTAGAATTAAAGAGATGGATATCATATTTCTAAATAATATTAATTACTTTCAAGACGATAAAGGAAGGTGAAAAGGGGAGGAGAGAGGAAAAGGTAAGACAAGTAAGGATAGGAAGAAATAAAAATAAGAGAGGGAATTACTTATTTTTTCGATATAACTAGAGGAAAAGGTAAGACAAGTAAGGATAGGAAGAAATAAAAATAAGAGAGGAAATTACTTATTTTTTCGATATAACTTAGAATTAAAGAGATGGATATCATATTTCTAAATAATATTAATTACTTTCAAGACGATAAAGGAAGGTGAAAGAGGGAGGAGAGAGGAAAAGGTAAGACAAGTAAGGATAGGAAGAAATAAAAATAAGAGAGGGAATTACTTATTTTTTCGATATAACTTAGAATTAAAGAGATGGATATCATATTTCTAAATAATATTAATTACTTTCAAGACGATAAAGGAAGGTGAAAGGGGGAGGAGGGGTTAAAGAGGATATAGAAAGAGAGAGAGGAAAAGGTAAGACAAGTAAGGATAGGAAGAAATAAAAATAAGAGAGGGAATTACTTATTTTTTCGATATAACTTAGAATTAAAGAGATGGATATCATATTTCTAAATAATATTAATTACTTTCAAGACGATAAAGGAAGGTGAAAGGGGGAGGAGAGAGGAAAAGGTAAGACAAGTAAGGATAGGAAGAAATAAAAATAAGAGAGGGAATTACTTATTTTTTCGATATAACTTAGAATTAAAGAGATGGATATCATATTTCTAAATAATATTAATTACTTTCAAGACGATAAAGGAAGGTGAAAGGGGCATGAGAGAGGAAAAGGTAAGACAAGTAAGGATAGGAAGAAATAAAAATAAGAGAGGGAATTACTTATTTTTTCGATATAACTAGAGGAAAAGGTAAGACAAGTAAGGATAGGAAGAAATAAAAATAAGAGAGGGAATTACTTATTTTTTCGATATAACTTAGAATTAAAGAGATGGATATCATATTTCTAAATAATATTAATTACTTTCAAGACGATAAAGGAAGGTGAAAGGGGCATGAGAGAGGAAAAGGTAAGACAAGTAAGGATAGGAAGAAATAAAAATAAGAGAGGGAATTACTTATTTTTTCGATATAACTAGAGGAAAAGGTAAGACAAGTAAGGATAGGAAGAAATAAAAATAAGAGAGGGAATTACTTATTTTTTCGATATAACTTAGAATTAAAGAGATGGATATCATATTTCTAAATAATATTAATTACTTTCAAGACGATAAAGGAAGGTGAAAGGGGGAGGAGAGAGGAAAAGGTAAGACAAGTAAGGATAGGAAGAAATAAAAATAAGAGAGGAAATTACTTATTTTTTCGATATAACTTAGAATTAAAGAGATGGATATCATATTTCTAAATAATATTAATTACTTTCAAGACGATAAAGGAAGGTGAAAGGGGGAGGAGAGAGGAAAAGGTAAGACAAGTAAGGATAGGAAGAAATAAAAATAAGAGAGGGAAATTACTTATTTTTTCGATATAACTTAGAATTAAAGAGATGGATATCATATTTCTAAATAATATTAATTACTTTCAAGACGATAAAGGAAGGTGAAAGGGGGAGGAGAGAGGAAAAGGTAAGACAAGTAAGGATAGGAAGAAATAAAAATAAGAGAGGAAATTACTTATTTTTTCGATATAACTTAGAATTAAAGAGATGGATATCATATTTCTAAATAATATTAATTACTTTCAAGACGATAAAGGAAGGTGAAAGGGGGAGGAGAGAGGAAAAGGTAAGACAAGTAAGGATAGGAAGAAATAAAAATAAGAGAGGGAATTACTTATTTTTTCGATATAACTTAGAATTAAAGAGATGGATATCATATTTCTAAATAATATTAATTACTTTCAAGACGATAAAGGAAGGTGAAAGGGGGAGGTGAAAGGGGCATGAGAGAGGAAAAGGTAAGACAAGTAAGGATAGGAAGAAATAAAAATAAGAGAGGGAATTACTTATTTTTTCGATATAACTTAGAATTAAAGAGATGGATATCATATTTCTAAATAATATTAATTACTTTCAAGACGATAAAGGAAGGTGAAAGGGGGAGGAGAGAGGAAAAGGTAAGACAAGTAAGGATAGGAAGAAATAAAAATAAGAGAGGGAAATTACTTATTTTTTCGATATAACTTAGAATTAAAGAGATGGATATCATATTTCTAAATAATATTAATTACTTTCAAGACGATAAAGGAAGGTGAAAGGGGGAGGAGAGAGGAAAAGGTAAGACAAGTAAGGATAGGAAGAAATAAAAATAAGAGAGGGAATTACTTATTTTTTCGATATAACTTAGAATTAAAGAGATGGATATCATATTTCTAAATAATATTAATTACTTTCAAGACGATAAAGGAAGGTGAAAGGGGAGAGGAAAAGGTAAGACAAGTAAGGATAGGAAGAAATAAAAATAAGAGAGGAAATTACTTATTTTTTCGATATAACTAGAGGAAAAGGTAAGACAAGTAAGGATAGGAAGAAATAAAAATAAGAGAGGAAATTACTTATTTTTTCGATATAACTTAGAATTAAAGAGATGGATATCATATTTCTAAATAATATTAATTACTTTCAAGACGATAAAGGAAGGTGAAAGGGGAGGAGAGAGGAAAAGGTAAGACAAGTAAGGATAGGAAGAAATAAAAATAAGAGAGGAAATTACTTATTTTTTCGATATAACTTAGAATTAAAGAGATGGATATCATATTTCTAAATAATATTAATTACTTTCAAGACGATAAAGGAAGGTGAAAGGGGGAGGAGAGAGGAAAAGGTAAGACAAGTAAGGATAGGAAGAAATAAAAATAAGAGAGGGAATTACTTATTTTTTCGATATAACTAGAGGAAAAGGTAAGACAAGTAAGGATAGGAAGAAATAAAAATAAGAGAGGGAATTACTTATTTTTTCGATATAACTTAGAATTAAAGAGATGGATATCATATTTCTAAATAATATTAATTACTTTCAAGACGATAAAGGAAGGTGAAAGGGGGAGGAGAGAGGAAAAGGTAAGACAAGTAAGGATAGGAAGAAATAAAAATAAGAGAGGGAAATTCGTATTTTTTCTATATAACTTAGAAATAAAGAGCTGGATAACATATTTCTAAATAATATTAATTACTTTCAAGACGATAAAGGAAGAAATAAAAATAAGAGAGGAAATTACTTATTTTTTCGATATAACTAGAGGAAAAGGTAAGACAAGTAAGGATAGGAAGAAATAAAAATAAGAGAGGGAATTACTTATTTTTTCGATATAACTTAGAATTAAAGAGATGGATATCATATTTCTAAATAATATTAATTACTTTCAAGACGATAAAGAAAGGTGAAAGGGAGGTAAGACAAGTAAGGATAGGAAGAAATAAAAATAAGAGAGGGAATTACTTATTTTTTCGATATAACTAGAGGAAAAGGTAAGACAAGTAAGGATAGGAAGAAATAAAAATAAGAGAGGAAATTACTTATTTTTTCGATATAACTTAGAATTAAAGAGATGGATATCATATTTCTAAATAATATTAATTACTTTCAAGACGATAAAGGAAGGTGAAAGGGGGAGGAGAGAGGAAAAGGTAAGACAAGTAAGGATAGGAAGAAATAAAAATAAGAGAGGAAATTACTTATTTTTTCGATATAACTTAGAATTAAAGAGATGGATATCATATTTCTAAATAATATTAATTACTTTCAAGACGATAAAGGAAGGTGAAAGGGGGAGGAGAGAGGAAAAGGTAAGACAAGTAAGGATAGGAAGAAATAAAAATAAGAGAGGGAATTACTTATTTTTTCGATATAACTAGAGGAAAAGGTAAGACAAGTAAGGATAGGAAGAAATAAAAATAAGAGAGGAAATTACTTATTTTTTCGATATAACTTAGAATTAAAGAGATGGATATCATATTTCTAAATAATATTAATTACTTTCAAGACGATAAAGGAAGGTGAAAGGGGAGGAGGGGTTAAAGAGGATATAGAAAGAGAGAGAGGAAAAGGTAAGACAAGTAAGGATAGGAAGAAATAAAAATAAGAGAGGAAATTACTTATTTTTTCGATATAACTTAGAATTAAAGAGATGGATATCATATTTCTAAATAATATTAATTACTTTCAAGACGATAAAGGAAGGTGAAAGGGGGAGGAGAGAGGAAAAGGTAAGACAAGTAAGGATAGGAAGAAATAAAAATAAGAGGAAATTACTTATTTTTTCGATATAACTAGAGGAAAAGGTAAGACAAGTAAGGATAGGAAGAAATAAAAATAAGAGAGGAAATTACTTATTTTTTCGATATAACTTAGAATTAAAGAGATGGATATCATATTTCTAAATAATATTAATTACTTTCAAGACGATAAAGGAAGGTGAAAGGGGGAGGAGAGAGGAAAAGGTAAGACAAGTAAGGATAGGAAGAAATAAAAATAAGAGAGGGAATTACTTATTTTTTCGATATAACTAGAGGAAAAGGTAAGACAAGTAAGGATAGGAAGAAATAAAAATAAGAGAGGGAATTACTTATTTTTTCGATATAACTTAGAATTAAAGAGATGGATATCATATTTCTAAATAATATTAATTACTTTCAAGACGATAAAGGAAGGTGAAAGGGGGAGGAGAGAGGAAAAGGTAAGACAAGTAAGGATAGGAAGAAATAAAAATAAGAGAGGAAATTACTTATTTTTTCGATATAACTTAGAATTAAAGAGATGGATATCATATTTCTAAATAATATTAATTACTTTCAAGACGATAAAGGAAGGTGAAAGGGGAGGAGAGAGGAAAAGGTAAGACAAGTAAGGATAGGAAGAAATAAAAATAAGAGAGGGAATTACTTATTTTTTCGATATAACTTAGAATTAAAGAGATGGATATCATATTTCTAAATAATATTAATTACTTTCAAGACGATAAAGGAAGGTGAAAGGGGGAGGAGAGAGGAAAAGGTAAGACAAGTAAGGATAGGAAGAAATAAAAATAAGAGAGGGAATTACTTATTTTTTCGATATAACTTAGAATTAAAGAGATGGATATCATATTTCTAAATAATATTAATTACTTTCAAGACGATAAAGGAAGGTGAAGGGGGCATTAGAGAGGAAAAGGTAAGACAAGTAAGGATAGGAAGAAATAAAAATAAGAGAGGGAATTACTTATTTTTTCGATATAACTAGAGGAAGGTAAGACAAGTAAGGATAGGAAGAGAGGAAATTACTTATTTTTTTGATATAACTTAGAGTTAATGAGATGGATATCATATTTCTAAATAATATTAATTAATTTCAAGACGATAAAGTAAGGTGAATGGGGAGGAGAGAGGAAAAGGTAAGACAAGTAAGGATAGGAAGAAATAAAAATAAGAGAGGAAATTACTTATTTTTTCGATATAACTTAGAATTAAAGAGATGGATATCATATTTCTAAATAATATTAATTACTTTCAAGACGATAAAGGAAGGTGAAAGGGGGAGGAGAGAGGAAAAGGTAAGACAAGTAAGGATAGGAAGAAATAAAAATAAGAGAGGAAATTACTTATTTTTTCGATATAACTTAGAATTAAAGAGATGGATATCATATTTCTAAATAATATTAATTACTTTCAAGACGATAAAGGAAGGTGAAAGGGGGAGGAGAGAGGAAAAGGTAAGACAAGTAAGGATAGGAAGAAATAAAAATAAGAGAGGAAATTACTTATTTTTTCGATATAACTTAGAATTAAAGAGATGGATATCATATTTCTAAATAATATTAATTACTTTCAAGACGATAAAGGAAGGTGAAAGGGGGAGGAGAGAGGAAAAGGTAAGACAAGTAAGGATAGGAAGAAATAAAAATAAGAGAGGAAATTACTTATTTTTTCGATATAACTTAGAATTAAAGAGATGGATATCATATTTCTAAATAATATTAATTACTTTCAAGACGATAAAGGAAGGTGAAAGGGGCATGAGAGAGGAAAAGGTAAGACAAGTAAGGATAGGAAGAAATAAAAATAAGAGAAGGAATTACTTATTTTTTCGATATAACTAGAGGAAAAGGTAAGACAAGTAAGGATAGGAAGAAATAAAAATAAGGGAGGAAATTACTTATTTTTTCGATATAACTTAGAATTAAAGAGATGGATATCATATTTCTAAATAATATTAATTACTTTCAAGACGATAAAGGAAGGTGAAAGGGGGAGGAGAGAGGAAAAGGTAAGACAAGTAAGGATAGGAAGAAATAAAAATAAGAGAGGGAATTACTTATTTTTTCGATATAACTTAGAATTAAAGAGATGGATATCATATTTCTAAATAATATTAATTACTTTCAAGACGATAAAGGAAGGTGAAAGGGGGAGGAGAGAGGAAAAGGTAAGACAAGTAAGGATAGGAAGAAATAAAAATAAGAGAGGGAATTACTTATTTTTTCGATATAACTAGAGGAAAAGGTAAGACAAGTAAGGATAGGAAGAAATAAAAATAAGAGAGGGAATTACTTATTTTTTCGATATAACTTAGAATTAAAGAGATGGATATCATATTTCTAAATAATATTAATTACTTTCAAGACGATAAAGGAAGGTGAAAGGGGACGGAGAGAGGAAAAGGTAAGACAAGTAAGGATAGGAAGAAATAAAAATAAGAGAGGAAATTACTTATTTTTTCGATATAACTTAGAATTAAAGAGATGGATATCATATTTCTAAATAATATTAATTACTTTCAAGACGATAAAGGAAGGTGAAAGGGGAGGAGAGAGGAAAAGGTAAGACAAGTAAGGATAGGAAGAAATAAAAATAAGAGAGGGAATTACTTATTTTTTCGATATAACTTAGAATTAAAGAGATGGATATCATATTTCTAAATAATATTAATTACTTTCAAGACGATAAAGGAAGGTGAAAGGGGAGGAGAGAGGAAAAGGTAAGACAAGTAAGGATAGGAAGAAATAAAAATAAGAGAGGAAATTACTTATTTTTTCGATATAACTTAGAATTAAAGAGATGGATATCATATTTCTAAATAATATTAATTACTTTCAAGACGATAAAGGAAGGTGAAAGGGGGAGGAGAGAGGAAAAGGTAAGACAAGTAAGGATAGGAAGAAATAAAAATAAGAGAGGAAATTACTTATTTTTTCGATATAACTTAGAATTAAAGAGATGGATATCATATTTCTAAATAATATTAATTACTTTCAAGACGATAAAGGAAGGTGAAAGGGGGAGGAGAGAGGAAAAGGTAAGACAAGTAAGGATAGGAAGAAATAAAAATAAGAGAGGGAATTACTTATTTTTTCGATATAACTAGAGGAAAAGGTAAGACAAGTAAGGATAGGAAGAAATAAAAATAAGAGAGGAAATTACTTATTTTTTCGATATAACTTAGAATTAAAGAGATGGATATCATATTTCTAAATAATATTAATTACTTTCAAGACGATAAAGGAAGGTGAAAGGGGGAGGAGAGAGGAAAAGGTAAGACAAGTAAGGATAGGAAGAAATAAAAATAAGAGAGGGAATTACTTATTTTTTCGATATAACTTAGAATTAAAGAGATGGATATCATATTTCTAAATAATATTAATTACTTTCAAGACGATAAAGGAAGGTGAAAGGGGGAGGAGAGAGGAAAAAGGTAAGACAAGTAAGGATAGGAAGAAATAAAAATAAGAGAGGGAATTACTTATTTTTTCGATATAACTTAGAATTAAAGAGATGGATATCATATTTCTAAATAATATTAATTACTTTCAAGACGATAAAGGAAGGTGAAAGGGGGAGGAGAGAGGAAAAGGTAAGACAAGTAAGGATAGGAAGAAATAAAAATAAGAGAGGGAATTACTTATTTTTTCGATATAACTAGAGGAAAAGGTAAGACAAGTAAGGATAGGAAGAAATAAAAATAAGAGAGGAAATTACTTATTTTTTCGATATAACTTAGAATTAAAGAGATGGATATCATATTTCTAAATAATATTAATTACTTTCAAGACGATAAAGGAAGGTGAAAGGGGAGGAGAGAGGAAAAGGTAAGACAAGTAAGGATAGGAAGAAATAAAAATAAGAGAGGGAATTACTTATTTTTTCGATATAACTTAGAATTAAAGAGATGGATATCATATTTCTAAATAATATTAATTACTTTCAAGACGATAAAGGAAGGTGACAGGGGGAGGAGAGAGGAAAAGGTAAGACAAGTAAGGATAGGAAGAAATAAAAATAAGAGAGGGAATTACTTATTTTTTCGATATAACTTAGAATTAAAGAGATGGATATCATATTTCTAAATAATATTAATTACTTTCAAGACGATAAAGGAAGGTATGATATCCATCTCTTTAATTCTAAGTTATATCGAAAAAATAAGTAATTTCCTCTCTTATTTTTTTTTCTTCCTATCCTTACTTGTCTTACCTTTTTCTCTCTCCTCCCCCTTTCACCTTCCTTTATCGTCTTGAAAGTAATTAATATTATTTAGAAATATGATATCCATCTCTTTAATTCTAAGTTATATCGAAAAAATAAGTAATTACCTCTCTTATTTTTATTTCTTCCTATCATTACTTGTTTTACCTTTTCCTCTCTCTCTTTCTATATCCTCTTTAACCCTTCCTCCCCCTTTCACCTTCCTTTATCGTCTTGAAAGTAATTAATATTATTTAGAAATATGATATTCATCTCTTAAATTCTAAGTTATATCGAAAAATAAGTAATTTCCTCTCTTATTTTTATTTCTTCCTATCCTTACTTGTCTTACCTTTTCCTCTCTCCTCCCCCTTTCACCTTCCTTTATCGTCTTGAAAGTAATTAATATTATTTAGAAATATGATATCCATCTCTTTAATTCTAAGTTATACCGAAAAAATAAATAATTTCCTCTCTTATTTTTATTTCTTCCTATCCTTACTTGTCTTACCTTTTCCTCTAGTTATATCGAAAAAATAAGTAATTCCCTCTCTTATTTTTATTTCTTCCTATCCTTACTTGTCTTACCTTTTCCTCTCTCCTCCCCCTTTCATCTTCCTTCATCGTCTTGAAAGTAATTAATATTATTTAGAAATATGATATCCATCTCTTTAATTCGAAGTTATATCGAAAAAATAAGTCATTCCCTCTTATCTTTATTTCTTCCTATCCTTACTTCTCTTACCTTTCCCTCTCTCTCTTTCTATATCCTCTTTAACCTCTCCTCCCACTTTCACCTTTTTTTGTCGTCTTGAAAGTAATTAATATTATTTAGAAATATAATATCCATCTCTTTAATTCTAAGTTATATCGAAAAAATAAGTAATTCCCTCTTATTTTTATTTCTTCCTATCCTTACTTGTCTTACCTTTTCCTCTCTCATGCCCCTTTCACCTTCCTTTATCGTCTTGAAAGTAATTAATATTATTTAGAAATATGATATCCATCTCTTTAATTCTAAGTTATATCGAAAAACAAGTAATTTCCTCTCTTATTTTTATTTCTTCCTATCCTTACTTGTCTTACGTTTTCCTCTAGTTATATCGAAAAAATAAGTAATTCCCTCTCTTATTTTTATTTCTTCCTATCCTTACTTGTCTTACCTTTTCCTCTCTCCTCCCCCTTTCACCTTCCTTTATCGTCTTGAAAGTAATTAATATTATTTAGAAATATGATATCCATCTCTTTAATTCTAAGTTATATCGAAAAAATAAGTAATTATCTCTCTTATTTTTGTTTCTTCCTATCCATACTTGTCTTACCTTTTCCTCTCTCCTCCCCCTTTCACCTTCCTTTATCGTCTTGAAAGTAATTAATATTATTTAGAAATATGATATCCATCTCTTTAATTCTAAGTTATATCGAAAAAATAAGTTATCTTCTTTCTTATTTTTATTTCTTCCTATCCTTACTTGTCTTACCTTTTCCTCTCTCTCTTTCTATATCGTCTTTAACCCTTCCTCCCCCTTTCACCTTCCTTTATCGTCTTTAAAATGATTAATATAATTTAAAAATATGATATCCATCTCATTAATTCTAAGTTATATAGAAAAAATAAGTAATTTCCTCTCTTATTTTTTTTTCTTCATATCCTTACTTGTCTTACCTTTTACTCTAGTTATATCTAAAAATTTAGTATTTCCTTCTCTTATTTTTATTTCTTCTTATCCTTACTTGTCTTGCTTTTTCCTCTAAGTTATATCGAAAAAATAAGTAATTCTCCTCTCTTATTTTTATTTCTTCCTATCCTTACTTGTCTTACCTTTTCCTCTCCTCCCCCTTTCACCTTCCTTTATCGTCTTGAAAGTAATTAATATTATTTAGAAATATGATATCCATCTCTTTAATTCTAAGTTATACCGAAAAAATAAATAATTCCCTCTCTTATTTTTATTTCTTCCTATCCTTACTTGTCTTACCTTTTCCTCTAGTTATATCGAAAAAATAAGTAATTCCCTCTCTTATTTTTATTTCTTCCTATCCTTACTTGTCTTACCTTTTCCTCTCTCCTCCCCCTTTCACCTTCCTTCATCGTCTTGAAAGTAATTAATATTATTTAGAAATATGATATCCATCTCTTTAATTCTAAGTTATATTGAAAAAATAAGTCATTCTCCCTCTCTTATTTTTATTTCTTCCTATCCTTACTTGTCTTACCTTTCCCTCTCTCTTTCTATATCCTTTAACCCCTCCTCCACCTTTCACCTTCCTTTATCGTCTTGAAAGTAATTAATATTATTTAGAAATGTGGATAAAAATAGATTCCATAAATATAAAGAATCCAGCTCCCTCCCTTTCTATATCCTATTTAACCAACCTTCACACTATTTTAACTCCTCTCCCCTTTTCACCTTCCTGCTTCTCAGAACAAGTTATGTAAATGAAAACTTATTATACTTCAACCCCTCCCCCCCTTTCACCTTCCTGCTTCTCAGAACAAGTTATGTAAATAACCTCTCCTCTCTCTCTTTCTATATCCTCTTTAACCTCTCCTCCCCCTTTCACCTTCCTTTATCGTCTTGAAAGTAATTAATATTATTTAGAAATATGATATCCATCTCTTTAATTCTAAGTTATATCGAAAAAATAAGTAATTCCCTCTCTTATTTTTATTTCTTCCTATCCTTACTTGTCTTACCTTTTCCTCTCTCATGCCCCTTTCACCTTCCTTTATCGTCTTGAAAGTAATTAATATTATTTAGAAATATGATATCCATCTCTTTAATTCTAAGTTATATCGAAAAAATAAGTAATTTCCTCTCTTATTTTTACTTCTTCCTATCCTTACTTGTCTTACCTTTTCCTCTCTCGTTCCCCTTTCACCTTCCTTTATCGTCTTGAAAGTAATTAATATTATTTAGAAAAATGATATCCATCTCTTTAATTCTAAGTTATATCGAAAAAATAAGTAATTCCCTCTCTTATCTTTATTTCTTCCTATCCTTACTTGTCTTACCTTTTCCTCTCTCATGCCCCTTTCACCTTCCTTTATCGTCTTGAAAGTAATTAATATTATTTAGAAATATGATATCCATCTCTTTAATTCTAAGTTATATCGAAAAAATAAGTAATTTCCTCTCTTATTTTTATTTCTTCCTATCCTTACTTGTCTTACCTTTTCCTCTCTGGTCCCCCTTTCACCTTCCTTTATTGTCTTGAAAGTAATTAATATTATTTAGAAATATGATATCCATCTCTTTAATTCTAAGTTATATCGAAAAAATAAGTAATTCCCTCTCTTATTTTTATTTCTTCCTATCCTTACTTGTCTTACCTTTTCCTCTAGTTATATCGAAAAAATAAGTAATTCCCTCTCTTATTTTTATTTCTTCCTATCCTTACTTGTCTTAACTTTTCCTCTCTCATGCCCCTTTCACCTTCCTTTATCGTCTTGAAAGTAATTAATATTATTTAGAAATATGATATCCATCTCTTTAATTCTAAGTTATATCGAAAAAATAAGTAATTTCCTCTCTTATTTTTTTTTCTTCCTATCCTTACTTGTCTTACCTTTTCCTCTCTCCTCCCCCTTTCACCTTCCTTTATCGTCTTGAAAGTAATTAATATTATTTAGAAATATGATATCCATCTCTTTAATTCTAAGTTATATCGAAAAAATAAGTAATTACCTCTCTTATTTTTATTTCTTCCTATCATTACTTGTCTTACCTTTTCCTCTCTCTCTTTCTATATCCTCTTTAACCCTTCCTCCCCCTTTCACCTTCCTTTATCGTCTTGAAAGTAATTAATATTATTTAGAAATATGATATTGATCTCTTAAATTCTAAGTTATATCGAAAAAATAAGTAATTTCCTCTCTTATTTTTATTTCTTCCTATCCTTACTTGTCTTACCTTTTCCTCTCTCCTCCCCCTTTCACCTTCCTTTATCGTCTTGAAAGTAATTAATATTATTTAGAAATATGATATCCATCTCTTTAATTCTAAGTTATACCGAAAAAATAAATAATTCCCTCTCTTATTTTTATTTCTTCCTATCCTTACTTGTCTTACCTTTTCCTCTAGTTATATCGAAAAAATAAGTAATTCCCTCTCTTATTTTTATTTCTTCCTATCCTTACTTGTCTTACCTTTTCCTCTCTCCTCCCCCTTTCATCTTCCTTCATCGTCTTGAAAGTAATTAATATTATTTAGAAATATGATATCCATCTCTTTAATTCTAAGTTATAACGAAAAAATAAGTAATTCCCTCTCTTATTTTTATTTCTTCCTATCCTTACTTGTCTTACCTTTTCCTCTCTCTCTTTCTATATCCTCTTTAACCCTTCCTCCCCCTTTCACCTTCCTTTATCGTCTTGAAAGTAATTAATATTATTTAGAAATATGATATCCATCTCTTTAATTCTAAGTTATATCGAAAAAATAAGTAATTAACTCTCTTATTTTTATTTCTTCCTATCCTTACTTGTCTTACCTTTTCCTCTCTCATGCCCCTTTCACCTTCCTTTATCGTCTTGAAAGTAATTAATATTATTTAGAAATATGATATCCATCTCTTTAATTCTAAGTTATATCGAAAAATAAGTAATTTCCTCTCTTATTTTTATTTCTTCCTATCCTTACTTGTCTTACCTTTTCCTCTAGTTATATCGAAAAAATAAGTAATTCCCTCTCTTATTTTTATTTCTTCCTATCCTTACTTGTCTTACCTTTTCCTCTCTCCTCCCCCTTTCACCTTCCTTTATCGTCTTGAAAGTAATTAATATTATTTAGAAATATGATATCCATCTCTTTAATTCTAAGTTATATCGAAAAAATAAGTAATTATCTCTCTTATTTTTGTTTCTTCCTATCCATACTTGTCTTACCTTTTCCTCTCTCCTCCCCCTTTCACCTTCCTTTATCGTCTTGAAAGTAATTAATATTATTTAGAAATATGATATCCATCTCTTTAATTCTAAGTTATATCGAAAAAATAAGTTATCTTCTTTCTTATTTTTATTTCTTCCTATCCTTACTTGTCTTACCTTTTCCTCTCTCTCTTTCTATATCGTCTTTAACCCTTCCTCCCCCTTTCACCTTCCTTTATCGTCTTGAAAGTGATTAATATTATTTAAAAATATGATATCCATCTCTTTAATTCTAAGTTATATCGAAAAAATAAGTAATTTCCTCTCTTATTTTTATTTCTTCCTATCCTTACTTGTCTTACCTTTTCCTCTAGTTATATCGAAAAAATAAGTAATTCCTTCTCTTATTTTTATTTCTTCCTATCCTTACTTGTCTTACTTTTTCCTCTAGTTATATCGAAAAAATAAGTAATTTCCTCTCTTATTTTTATTTCTTCCTATCCTTACTTGTCTTACCTTTTCCTCTCTCCTCCCCCTTTCACCTTCCTTTATCGTCTTGAAAGTAATTAATATTATTTAGAAATATGATATCCATCTCTTTAATTCTAAGTTATACCGAAAAAATAAATAATTCCCTCTCTTATTTTTATTTCTTCCTATCCTTACTTGTCTTACCTTTTCCTCTAGTTATATCGAAAAAATAAGTAATTCCCTCTCTTATTTTAATTTCTTCCTATCCTTACTTGTCTTACCTTTTCCTCTCTCCTCCCCCTTTCACCTTCCTTCATCGTCTTGAAAGTAATTAATATTATTTAGAAATATGATATCCATCTCTTTAATTCTAAGTTATATCGAAAAAATAAGTAATTCCCTCTCTTATTTTAATTTCTTCCTATCCTTACTTGTCTTACCTTTTCCTCTCTCATGCCCCTTTCACCTTTCTTTATCGTCTTGAAAGTAATTAATATTATTTAGAAATATGATATCCATCTCTTTAATTCTAAGTTATATCGAAAAATAAGTAATTTCCTCTCTTATTTTTATTTCTTCCTATCCTTACTTGTCTTACCTTTTCCTCTAGTTATATCGAAAAAATAAGTAATTCCCTCTCTTATTTTTATTTCTTCCTATCCTTACTTGTCTTACCTTTTCCTCTCTCCTCCCCCTTTCACCTTCCTTTATCGTCTTGAAAGTAATTAATATTATTTAGAAATATGATATCGATCTCTTTAATTCTAAGTTATATCGAAAAAATAAGTAATTATCTCTCTTATTTTTGTTTCTTCCTATCCTTACTTGTCTTACCTTTTCCTCTCTCCTCCCCCTTTCACCTTCCTTTATCGTCTTGAAAGTAATTAATATTATTTAGAAATATGATATCCATCTCTTTAATTCTAAGTTATATCGAAAAAATAAGTAATTCCCTCTCTTATTTTTATTTCTTCCTATCCTTACTTGTCTTACCTTTTCCTCTCCCTCTTTCTATATCGTCTTTAACCCTTCCTCCCCCTTTCACCTTCCTTTTTCGTCTTGAAAGTAATTAATATTATTTAAAAATATGATATCCATCTCTTTAATTCTAAGTTATATCGAAAAAATAAGTAATTTCCTCTCTTATTTTTATTTCTTCCTATCCTTACTTGTCTTACCTTTTCCTCTAGTTATATCGAAAAAATAAGTAATTCCCTCTCTTATTTTTATTTCTTCCTATCCTTACTTGTCTTACTTTTTCCTCTAGTTATATCGAAAAAATAAGTAATTTCCTCTCTTATTTTTATTTCTTCCTATCCTTACTTGTCTTACCTTTTCCTCTCTCCTCCCCCTTTCACCTTCCTTTATCGTCTTGAAAGTAATTAATATTATTTAGAAATATGATATCCATCTCTTTAATTCTAAGTTATATCGAAAAAATAGGTGATTCCCTCTCTTATTTTTATTTCTTCCTATCCTTACTTGTCTTACCTTTTCCTCTCTCTCTTTCTATATCCTCTTTAACCATTCCTCCCCTTTCACCTTCCTTTATCGTCTTGAAAGTATTTAATATTATTTAGAAATATGATATCCATCTCTTTAATTCTAAGTTATATCGAAAAAATAAGTAATTCCCTCTCTTATTTTTATTTCTCCCTATCCTTACTTGTCTTACCTTTTCCTCTCTCCTCCCCCTTTCACCTTCCTTTATCGTCTTGAAAGTAATTAATATTATTTAGAAATATGATATCCATCTCTTTAATTCTAAGTTATATCGAAAAAATAAGTAATTCCCTCTCTTATTTTTATTTCTTCCTATCCTTACTTGTCTTACCTTTTCCTCTCTCTCTTTCTATATCCTCTTTAACCCTTCCTCCCCCTTTCACCTTCCTTTATCGTCTTGAAAGTAATTAATATTATTTAGAAATATGATATTCATCTCTTTAATTCTAAGTTATATCGAAAAAATAAGTAATTTCCTCTCTTATTTTTATTTCTTCCTATCCTTACTTGTCTTACCTTTTCCTCTCTCCTCCCCTTTTCACCTTCCTTTATCGTCTTGAAAGTAATTAATATTATTTAGAAATATGATATCCATCTCTTTAATTCTAAGTTATATCGAAAAATAAGTAATTTCCTCTCTTATTTTTATTTCTTCCTATCCTTACTTGTCTTACCTTTTCCTCTAGTTATATCGAAAAAATAAGTAATTCCCTCTCTTATTTTTATTTCTTCCTATCCTTACTTGTCTTACCTTTTCCTCTCTCCTCCCCCTTTCACCTTCCTTTATCGTCTTGAAAGTAATTAATATTATTTAGAAATATGATATCCATCTCTTTAATTCTAAGTTATATCGAAAAAATAAGTAATTATCTCTCTTATTTTTGTTTCTTCCTATCCTTACTTGTCTTACCTTTTCCTCTCTCCTCCCCCTTTCACCTTCCTTTATCGTCTTGAAAGTAATTAATATTATTTAGAAATATGATATCCATCTCTTTAATTCTAAGTTATATCGAAAAAATAGGTGATTCCCTCTCTTATTTTTATTTCTTCCTATCCTTACTTGTCTTACCTTTTCCTCTCTCTCTTTCTATATCCTCTTTAACCATTCCTCCCCCTTTCACCTTCCTTTATCGTCTTGAAAGTATTTAATATTATTTAGAAATATGATATCCATCTCTTTAATTCTAAGTTATATCGAAAAAATAAGTAATTTCCTCTCTTATTTTTATTTCTTCCTATCCTTACTTGTCTTACCTTTTCCTCTCTCCTCCCCCTTTCACCTTCCTTTATCGTCTTGAAAGTAATTAATATTATTTAGAAATATGATATCCATCTCTTTAATTCTAAGTTATACCGAAAAAATAAATAATTTCCTCTCTTATTTTTATTTCTTCCTATCCTTACTTGTCTTACCTTTTCCTCTAGTTATATCGAAAAAATAAGTAATTCCCTCTCTTATTTTTATTTCTTCCTATCCTTACTTGTCTTACCTTTTCCTCTCTCCTCCCCCTTTCACCTTCCTTTATCGTCTTGAAAGTAATTAATATTATTTAGAAATATGATATCGATCTCTTTAATTCTAAGTTATATCGAAAAAATAAGTAATTATCTCTCTTATTTTTGTTTCTTCCTATCCTTACTTGTCTTACCTTTTCCTCTCTCCTCCCCCTTTCACCTTCCTTTATCGTCTTGAAAGTAATTAATATTATTTAGAAATATGATATCCATCTCTTTAATTCTAAGTTATATCGAAAAAATAAGTAATTCCCTCTCTTATTTTTATTTCTTCCTATCCTTACTTGTCTTACCTTTTCCTCTCTCTCTTTCTATATCGTCTTTAACCCTTCCTCCCCCTTTCACCTTCCTTTTTCGTCTTGAAAGTAATTAATATTATTTAAAAATATGATATCCATCTCTTTAATTCTAAGTTATATCGAAAAAATAAGTAATTTCCTCTCTTATTTTTATTTCTTCCTATCCTTACTTGTCTTACCTTTTCCTCTACTTATATCGAAAAAATAAGTAATTCCCTCTCTTATTTTTATTTCTTCCTATCCTTACTTGTCTTACTTTTTCCTCTAGTTATATCGAAAAAATAAGTAATTTCCTCTCTTATTTTTATTTCTTCCTATCCTTACTTGTCTTACCTTTTCCTCTCTCCTCCCCCTTTCACCTTCCTTTATCGTCTTGAAAGTAATTAATATTATTTAGAAATATGATATCCATCTCTTTAATTCTAAGTTATATCGAAAAAATAGGTGATTCCCTCTCTTATTTTTATTTCTTCCTATCCTTACTTGTCTTACCTTTTCCTCTCTCTCTTTCTATATCCTCTTTAACCATTCCTCCCCCTTTCACCTTCCTTTATCGTCTTGAAAGTATTTAATATTATTTAGAAATATGATATCCATCTCTTTAATTCTAAGTTATATCGAAAAAATAAGTAATTCCCTCTCTTATTTTTATTTCTCCCTATCCTTACTTGTCTTACCTTTTCCTCTCTCCTCCCCCTTTCACCTTCTTTTATCGTCTTGAAAGTAATTAATATTATTTAGAAATATGATATCCATCTCTTTAATTCTAAGTTATATCGAAAAAATAAGTAATTCCCTCTCTTATTTTTATTTCTTCCTATCCTTACTTGTCTTACCTTTTCCTCTCTCTCTTTCTATATCCTCTTTAACCCTTCCTCCCCCTTTCACCTTCCTTTATCGTCTTGAAAGTAATTAATATTATTTAGAAATATGATATTCATCTCTTTAATTCTAAGTTATATCGAAAAAATAAGTAATTTCCTCTCTTATTTTTATTTCTTCCTATCCTTACTTGTCTTACCTTTTCCTCTCTCCTCCCCCTTTCACCTTCCTTTATCGTCTTGAAAGTAATTAATATTATTTAGAAATATGATATCCATCTCTTTAATTCTAAGTTATACCGAAAAAATAAATAATTCCCTCTCTTATTTTTATTTCTTCCTAACCTTACTTGTCTTACCTTTTCCTCTAGTTATATCGAAAAAATAAGTAATTCCCTCTCTTATTTTTATTTCTTCCTATCCTTACTTGTCTTACCTTTTCCTCTCTCCTCCCCCTTTCATCTTCCTTCATCGTCTTGAAAGTAATTAATATTATTTAGAAATATGATATCCATCTCTTTAATTCTAAGTTATAACGAAAAAATAAGTAATTCCCTCTCTTATTTTTATTTCTTCCTATCCTTACTTGTCTTACCTTTTCCTCTCTCTCTTTCTATATCCTCTTTAACCCTTCCTCCCCCTTTCACCTTCCTTTATCGTCTTGAAAGTAATTAATATTATTTAGAAATATGATATCCATCTCTTTAATTCTAAGTTATATCGAAAAAATAAGTAATTCCCTCTCTTATTTTTATTTCTTCCTATCCTTACTTGTCTTACCTTTTCCTCTCTCATGCCCCTTTCACCTTCCTTTATCGTCTTGAAAGTAATTAATATTATTTAGAAATATGATATCCATCTCTTTAATTCTAAGTTATATCGAAAAATAAGTAATTTCCTCTCTTATTTTTATTTCTTCCTATCCTTACTTGTCTTACCTTTTCCTCTCTCATGCCCCTTTCACCTTCCTTTATCGTCTTGAAAGTAATTAATATTATTTAGAAATATGATATCCATCTCTTTAATTCTAAGTTATATCGAAAAAATAAGTAATTTCCTCTCTTATTTTTATTTCTTCCTATCCTTACTTGTCTTACCTTTTCCTCTAGTTATATCGAAAAAATAAGTAATTCCCTCTCTTATTTTTATTTCTTCCCATCCTTACTTGTCTTACCTTTTCCTCTCTCCTCCCCCTTTCACCTTCCCTTATCGTCTTGAAAGTAATTAATATTATTTAGAAATATGATATCCATCTCTTTAATTCTAAGTTATATCGAAAAAATAAGTAATTATCTCTCTTATTTTTGTTTCTTCCTATCCTTACTTGTCTTACCTTTTCCTCTCTCCTCCCCCTTTCACCTTCCTTTATCGTCTTGAAAGTAATTAATATTATTTAGAAATATGATATCCATCTCTTTAATTCTAAGTTATATCGAAAAAATAAGTTATCCCCTTTCTTATTTTTATTTCTTCCTATCCTTACTTGTCTTACCTTTTCCTCTCTCTCTTTCTATATCGTCTTTAACCCTTCCTCCCCCTTTCACCTTCCTTTATCGTCTTGAAAGTGATTAATATTATTTAAAAATATGATATCCATCTCTTTAATTCTAAGTTATATCGAAAAAATAAGTAATTTCCTCTCTTATTTTTATTTCTTCCTATCCTTACTTGTCTTACCTTTTCCTCTAGTTATATCGAAAAAATAAGTAATTCCTTCTCTTATTTTTATTTCTTCCTATCCTTACTTGTCTTACTTTTTCCTCTAGTTATATCGAAAAAATAAGTAATTTCCTCTCTTATTTTTATTTCTTCCTATCCTTACTTGTCTTACCTTTTCCTCTCTCCTCCCCCTTTCACCTTCCTTTATCGTCTTGAAAGTAATTAATATTATTTAGAAATATGATATCCATCTCTTTAATTCTAAGTTATACCGAAAAAATAAATAATTCCCTCTCTTACTTTTATTTCTTCCTATCCTTACTTGTCTTACCTTTTCCTCTAGTTATATCGAAAAAATAAGTAATTCCCTCTCTTATTTTAATTTCTTCCTATCCTTACTTGTCTTACCTTTTCCTCTCTCCTCCCCCTTTCACCTTCCTTCATCGTCTTGAAAGTAATTAATATTATTTAGAAATATGATATCCATCTCTTTAATTCTAAGTTATATCGAAAAAATAAGTAATTCCCTCTCTTATTTTAATTTCTTCCTATCCTTACTTGTCTTACCTTTTCCTCTCTCATGCCCCTTTCACCTTTCTTTATCGTCTTGAAAGTAATTAATATTATTTAGAAATATGATATCCATCTCTTTAATTCTAAGTTATATCGAAAAATAAGTAATTTCCTCTCTTATTTTTATTTCTTCCTATCCTTACTTGTCTTACCTTTTCCTCTAGTTATATCGAAAAAATAAGTAATTCCCTCTCTTATTTTTATTTCTTCCTATCCTTACTTGTTTCACCTTCCTTTATCGTCTTGAAAGTAATTAATATTATTTAGAAATATGATATCGATCTCTTTAATTCTAAGTTATATCGAAAAAATAAGTAATTATCTCTCTTATTTTTGTTTCTTCCTATCCTTACTTGTCTTACCTTTTCCTCTCTCCTCCCCCTTTCACCTTCCTTTATCGTCTTGAAAGTAATTAATATTATTTAGAAATATGATATCCATCTCTTTAATTCTAAGTTATATCGAAAAAATAAGTAATTCCCTCTCTTATTTTTATTTCTTCCTATCCTTACTTGTCTTACCTTTTCCTCTCTCTCTTTCTATATCGTCTTTAACCCTTCCTCCCCCTTTCACCTTCCTTTTTCGTCTTGAAAGTAATTAATATTATTTAAAAATATGATATCCATCTCTTTAATTCTAAGTTATATCGAAAAAATAAGTAATTTCCTCTCTTATTTTTATTTCTTCCTATCCTTACTTGTCTTACCTTTTCCTCTAGTTATATCGAAAAAATAAGTAATTCCCTCTCTTATTTTTATTTCTTCCTATCCTTACTTGTCTTACTTTTTCCTCTAGTTATATCGAAAAAATAAGTAATTTCCTCTCTTATTTTTATTTCTTCCTATCCTTACTTGTCTTACCTTTTCCTCTCTCCTCCCCCTTTCACCTTCCTTTATCGTCTTGAAAGTAATTAATATTATTTAGAAATATGATATCCATCTCTTTAATTCTAAGTTATATCGAAAAAATAGGTGATTCCCTCTCTTATTTTTATTTCTTCCTATCCTTACTTGTCTTACCTTTTCCTCTCTCTCTTTCTATATCCTCTTTAACCATTCCTCCCCCTTTCACCTTCCTTTATCGTCTTGAAAGTATTTAATATTATTTAGAAATATGATATCCATCTCTTTAATTCTAAGTTATATCGAAAAATAAGTAATTCCCTCTCTTATTTTTATTTCTCCCTATCCTTACTTGTCTTACCTTTTCCTCTCTCCTCCCCTTTCACCTTCCTTTATCGTCTTGAAAGTAATTAATATTATTTAGAAATATGATATCCATCTCTTTAATTCTAAGTTATATCGAAAAAATAAGTAATTCCCTCTCTTATTTTTATTTCTTCCTATCCTTACTTGTCTTACCTTTTCCTCTCTCTCTTTCTATATCCTCTTTAACCCTTCCTCCCCCTTTCACCTTCCTTTATCGTCTTGAAAGTAATTAATATTATTTAGAAATATGATATTCATCTCTTTAATTCTAAGTTATATCGAAAAAATAAGTAATTTCCTCTCTTATTTTTATTTCTTCCTATCCTTACTTGTCTTACCTTTTCCTCTCTCCTCCCCCTTTCACCTTCCTTTATCGTCTTGAAAGTAATTAATATTATTTAGAAATATGATATCCATCTCTTTAATTCTAAGTTATATCGAAAAATAAGTAATTTCCTCTCTTATTTTTATTTCTTCCTATCCTTACTTGTCTTACCTTTTCCTCTAGTTATATCGAAAAAATAAGTAATTATCTCTCTTATTTTTGTTTCTTCCTATCCTTACTTGTCTTACCTTTTCCTCTCTCCTCCCCCTTTCACCTTCCTTTATCGTCTTGAAAGTAATTAATATTATTTAGAAATATGATATCCATCTCTTTAATTCTAAGTTATATCGAAAAAATAAGTTATCCCCTTTCTTATTTTTATTTCTTCCTATCCTTACTTGTCTTACCTTTTCCTCTCTCTCTTTCTATATCGTCTTTAACCCTTCCTCCCCCTTTCACCTTCCTTTATCGTCTTGAAAGTGATTAATATTATTTAAAAATATGATATCCATCTCTTTAATTCTAAGTTATATCGAAAAAATAAGTAATTTCCTCTCTTATTTTTATTTCTTCCTATCCTTACTTGTCTTACCTTTTCCTCTAGTTATATCGAAAAAATAAGTAATTTCCTCTCTTATTTTTATTTCTTCCTATCCTTACTTGTCTTACTTTTTCCTCTAGTTATATCGAAAAAATAAGTAATTTCCTCTCTTATTTTTATTTCTTCCTATCCTTACTTGTCTTACCTTTTCCTCTCTCCTCCCCCTTTCACCTTCCTTTATCGTCTTGAAAGTAATTAATATTATTTAGAAATATGATATCCATCTCTTTAATTCTAAGTTATATCGAAAAAATAAGTAATTCCCTCTCTTATTTTTATTTCTTCCTATCCTTACTTGTCTTACCTTTTCCTCTCTCCTCCCCCTTTCACCTTCCTTTATCGTCTTGAAAGTAATTAATATTATTTAGAAATATGATATCCATCTCTTTAATTCTAAGTTATATCGAAAAAATAAGTAATTCCCTCTCTTATTTTTATTTCTTCCTATCCTTACTTGTCTTACCTTTTCCTCTCTCATGCCCCTTTCACCTTCCTTTATCGTCTTGAAAGTAATTAATATTATTTAGAAATATGATATCCATCTCTTTAATTCTAAGTTATATCGAAAAAATAAGTAATTCCCTCTCTTATTTTTATTTCTTCCTATCCTTACTTGTCTTACCTTTTCCTCTCTCTCTTTCTATATCCTCTTTAACCCTTCCTCCCCCTTTCACCTTCCTTTATCGTCTTGAAAGTAATTAATATTATTTAGAAATATGATATCCATCTCTTTAATTCTAAGTTATATCGAAAAAATAAGTAAGTTCATCTCTTATTTTTATTTCTTCCTATCCTTACTTGTCTTACCTTTTCCTCTCTCCTCCCCCTTTCACCTTCCTTTATCGTCTTGAAAGTAATTAATATTATTTAGAAATATGATATCCATCTCTTTAATTCTAAGTTATATCGAAAAAATAAGTAATTCCCTCTCTTATTTTTATTTCTTCCTATCCTTACTTGTCTTACCTTTTCCTCTCTCTCTTTCTATATCCTCTATAACCCTTCCTCCCCCTTTCACCTTCCTTTATCGTCTTGAAAGTAATTAATATTATTTAGAAATATGATATCCATCTCTTTAATTCTAAGTTATATCGAAAAAATAAGTAATTTCCTCTTATTTTTATTTCTTCCTATCCTTACTTGTCTTACCTTTTCCTCTCTCCTCCCCCTTTCACCTTCCTTTATCGTCTTGAAAGTAATTAATATTATTTAGAAATATGATATCCATCTGTTTAATTCTAAGTTATATCGAAAAAATAAGTAATTCCCTCTCTTATTTTTATTTCTTCATATCCTTACTTGTCTTACCTTTTCCTCTCTCTCTTTCTATATCCTCTTTAACCCCTCCTCCCCTTTCACCTTCCTTTATCGTCTTTAAAGTAATTAATATTATTTAGAAATATGATATCCATCTCTTTAATTCTAAGTTATATCGAAAAAATAAGTAATTCCCTCTCTTATTTTTATTTCTTCCTATCCTTACTTGTCTTACCTTTTCCTCTCTCTTTCTATATCCTCTTTAACCCCTTCTCCTCCTTTCACTTTCCTTTATCTTCTTAAAAGTAATTAATATTATTTAGAAATATGATATCCATCTCTTTAATTCTAAGTTATATCGAAAAAATAAGTCATTCTCCCTCTCTGATTTTTATTTCTTCCTATCCTTACTTGTCTTACCTTTCACTCTCTCTCTTTCTATATCCTTTTTAACCCCTCCTCCCCCTTTCACCTTCCTTTATCGTCTTGAAAGTAATTAATATTATTTAGAAATATGATATCCATCTCTTTAATTCTAAGTTATATCGAAAAAATAAGTAATTCCCTCTCATTTTTATTTCTTCCTATCCTTACTTGTCTTACCTTTTCCTCTCTCTTTCTATATCCTCTTTAACCCCTCCTCCCCCTTTCACCTTCCTTTATCGTCTTGAAAGTAATTAATATTATTTAGAAATATGATATCCATCTCTTTAATTCTAAGTTATATCGAAAAAATAAGTAATTATCTCTCTTATTTTTGTTTCTTCCTATCCTTACTTGTCTTACCTTTTCCTCTCTCCTCCCCCTTTCACCTTCCTTTATCGTCTTGAAAGTAATTAATATTATTTAGAAATATGATATCCATCTCTTTAATTCTAAGTTATATCGAAAAAATAAGTTATCCCCTTTCTTATTTTTATTTCTTCCTATCCTTACTTGTCTTACCTTTTCCTCTCTCTCTTTCTATATCGTCTTTAACCCTTCCTCCCCCTTTCACCTTCCTTTATCGTCTTGAAAGTGATTAATATTATTTAAAAATATGATATCCATCTCTTTAATTCTAAGTTATATCGAAAAAATAAGTAATTTCCTCTCTTATTTTTATTTCTTCCTATCCTTACTTGTCTTACCTTTTCCTCTAGTTATATCGAAAAAATAAGTAATTCCCTCTCTTATTTTTATTTCTTCCTATCCTTACTTGTCTTACTTTTTCCTCTAGTTATATCGAAAAAATAAGTAATTTCCTCTCTTATTTTTATTTCTTCCTATCCTTACTTGTCTTACCTTTTCCTCTCTCCTCCCCCTTTCACCTTCCTTTATCGTCTTGAAAGTAATTAATATTATTTAGAAATATGATATCCATCTCTTTAATTCTAAGTTATATCGAAAAAATAAGTAATTCCCTCTCTTATTTTTATTTCTTCCTATCCTTACTTGTCTTACCTTTTCCTCTCTCTCTTTCTATATCCTCTTTAACCCTTCCTCCCCCTTTCACCTTCCTTTATCGTCTTGAAAGTAATTA
This sequence comes from Coenobita brevimanus, assembly GCF_032717465.1. Lineage (NCBI taxonomy): Eukaryota > Metazoa > Arthropoda > Malacostraca > Decapoda > Coenobitidae > Coenobita > Coenobita brevimanus. The sequence continues at coordinate 20,593 of NW_027642367.1, read as the reverse complement.
ATATTATTTAGAAATATGATATCCATCTCTTTAATTCTAAGTTATATCGAAAAAATAAGTAATTCCCTCTCTTATTTTTATTTCTTCCTATCCTTACTTGTCTTACCTTTTCCTCTCTCCTCCCCCTTTCACCTTCCTTTATCGTCTTGAAAGTAATTAATATTATATAGAAATATGATATCCATCTCTTTAATTCTAAGTTATACCGAAAAAATAAATAATTCCCTCTCTTATTTTTATTTCTTCCCAACCTTACTTGTCTTACCTTTTCCTCTAGTTATATCGAAAAAATAAGTAATTCCCTCTCTTATTTTTATTTCTTCCTATCCTTACTTGTCTTACCTTTTCCTCTCTCCTCCCCCTTTCATCTTCCTTCATCGTCTTGAAAGTAATTAATATTATTTAGAAATATGATATCCATCTCTTTAATTCTAAGTTATAACGAAAAAATAAGTAATTCCCTCTCTTATTTTTATTTCTTCCTATCCTTACTTGTCTTACCTTTTCCTCTCTCTCTTTCTATATCCTCTTTAACCCTTCCTCCCCCTTTCACCTTCCTTTATCGTCTTGAAAGTAATTAATATTATTTAGAAATATGATATCCATCTCTTTAATTCTAAGTTATATCGAAAAAATAAGTAATTCCCTCTCTTATTTTTATTTCTTCCTATCCTTACTTGTCTTACCTTTTCCTCTCTCATGCCCCTTTCACCTTCCTTTATCGTCTTGAAAGTAATTAATATTATTTAGAAATATGATATCCATCTCTTTAATTCTAAGTTATATCGAAAAAATAAGTAATTTCCTCTCTTATTTTTATTTCTTCCTATCCTTACTTGTCTTACCTTTTCCTCTCTCATGCCCCTTTCACCTTCCTTTATCGTCTTGAAAGTAATTAATATTATTTAGAAATATGATATCCATCTCTTTAATTCTAAGTTATATCGAAAAATAAGTAATTTCCTCTCTTATTTTTATTTCTTCCTATCCTTACTTGTCTTACCTTTTCCTCTAGTTATATCGAAAAAATAAGTAATTCCCTCTCTTATTTTTATTTCTTCCCATCCTTACTTGTCTTACCTTTTCCTCTCTCCTCCCCCTTTCACCTTCCTTTATCGTCTTGAAAGTAATTAATATTATTTAGAAATATGATATCCATCTCTTTAATTCTAAGTTATATCGAAAAAATAAGTAATTATCTCTCTTATTTTTGTTTCTTCCTATCCTTACTTGTCTTACCTTTTCCTCTCTCCTCCCCCTTTCACCTTCCTTTATCGTCTTGAAAGTAATTAATATTATTTAGAAATATGATATCCATCTCTTTAATTCTAAGTTATATCGAAAAAATAAGTTATCCCCTTTCTTATTTTTATTTCTTCCTATCCTTACTTGTCTTACCTTTTCCTCTCTCTCTTTCTATATCGTCTTTAACCCTTCCTCCCCCTTTCACCTTCCTTTATCGTCTTGAAAGTGATTAATATTATTTAAAAATATGATATCCATCTCTTTAATTCTAAGTTATATCGAAAAAATAAGTAATTTCCTCTCTTATTTTTATTTCTTCCTATCCTTACTTGTCTTACCTTTTCCTCTAGTTATATCGAAAAAATAAGTAATTCCTTCTCTTATTTTTATTTCTTCCTATCCTTACTTGTCTTACTTTTTCCTCTAGTTATATCGAAAAAATAAGTAATTTCCTCTCTTATTTTTATTTCTTCCTATCCTTACTTGTCTTACCTTTTCCTCTCTCCTCCCCCTTTCACCTTCCTTTATCGTCTTGAAAGTAATTAATATTATTTAGAAATATGATATCCATCTCTTTAATTCTAAGTTATACCGAAAAAATAAATAATTCCCTCTCTTACTTTTATTTCTTCCTATCCTTACTTGTCTTACCTTTTCCTCTAGTTATATCGAAAAAATAAGTAATTCCCTCTCTTATTTTAATTTCTTCCTATCCTTACTTGTCTTACCTTTTCCTCTCTCCTCCCCCTTTCACCTTCCTTCATCGTCTTGAAAGTAATTAATATTATTTAGAAATATGATATCCATCTCTTTAATTCTAAGTTATATCGAAAAAATAAGTAATTCCCTCTCTTATTTTAATTTCTTCCTATCCTTACTTGTCTTACCTTTTCCTCTCTCATGCCCCTTTCACCTTTCTTTATCGTCTTGAAAGTAATTAATATTATTTAGAAATATGATATCCATCTCTTTAATTCTAAGTTATATCGAAAAATAAGTAATTTCCTCTCTTATTTTTATTTCTTCCTATCCTTACTTGTCTTACCTTTTCCTCTAGTTATATCGAAAAAATAAGTAATTCCCTCTCTTATTTTTATTTCTTCCTATCCTTACTTGTCTTACCTTTTCCTCTCTCCTCCCCCTTTCACCTTCCTTTATCGTCTTGAAAGTAATTAATATTATTTAGAAATATGATATCGATCTCTTTAATTCTAAGTTATATCGAAAAAATAAGTACTAATCTCTCTTATTTTTGTTTCTTCCTATCCTTACTTGTCTTACCTTTTCCTCTCTCCTCCCCCTTTCACCTTCCTTTATCGTCTTGAAAGTAATTAATATTATTTAGAAATATGATATCCATCTCTTTAATTCTAAGTTATATCGAAAAAATAAGTAATTCCCTCTCTTATTTTTATTTCTTCCTATCCTTACTTGTCTTACCTTTTCCTCTCTCTCTTTCTATATCGTCTTTAACCCTTCCTCCCCCTTTCACCTTCCTTTTTCGTCTTGAAAGTAATTAATATTATTTAAAAATATGATATCCATCTCTTTAATTCTAAGTTATATCGAAAAAATAAGTAATTTCCTCTCTTATTTTTATTTCTTCCTATCCTTACTTGTCTTACCTTTTCCTCTAGTTATATCGAAAAAATAAGTAATTCCCTCTCTTATTTTTATTTCTTCCTATCCTTACTTGTCTTACTTTTTCCTCTAGTTATATCGAAAAAATAAGTAATTTCCTCTCTTATTTTTATTTCTTCCTATCCTTACTTGTCTTACCTTTTCCTCTCTCCTCCCCCTTTCACCTTCCTTTATCGTCTTGAAAGTAATTAATATTATTTAGAAATATGATATCCATCTCTTTAATTCTAAGTTATATCGAAAAAATAGGTGATTCCCTCTCTTATTTTTATTTCTTCCTATCCTTACTTGTCTTACCTTTTCCTCTCTCTCTTTCTATATCCTCTTTAACCATTCCTCCCCCTTTCACCTTCCTTTATCGTCTTGAAAGTATTTAATATTATTTAGAAATATGATATCCATCTCTTTAATTCTAAGTTATATCGAAAAAATAAGTAATTCCCTCTCTTATTTTTATTTCTCCCTATCCTTACTTGTCTTACCTTTTCCTCTCTCCTCCCCCTTTCACCTTCCTTTATCGTCTTGAAAGTAATTAATATTATTTAGAAATATGATATCCATCTCTTTAATTCTAAGTTATATCGAAAAAATAAGTAATTCCCTCTCTTATTTTTATTTCTTCCTATCCTTACTTGTCTTACCTTTTCCTCTCTCTCTTTCTATATCCTCTTTAACCCTTCCTCCCCCTTTCACCTTCCTTTATCGTCTTGAAAGTAATTAATATTATTTAGAAATATGATATTCATCTCTTTAATTCTAAGTTATATCGAAAAAATAAGTAATTTCCTCTCTTATTTTTATTTCTTCCTATCCTTACTTGTCTTACCTTTTCCTCTCTCCTCCCCCTTTCACCTTCCTTTATCGTCTTGAAAGTAATTAATATTATTTAGAAATATGATATCCATCTCTTTAATTCTAAGTTATATCGAAAAATAAGTAATTTCCTCTCTTATTTTTATTTCTTCCTATCCTTACTTGTCTTACCTTTTCCTCTAGTTATATCGAAAAAATAAGTAATTATCTCTCTTATTTTTGTTTCTTCCTATCCTTACTTGTCTTACCTTTTCCTCTCTCCTCCCCCTTTCACCTTCCTTTATCGTCTTGAAAGTAATTAATATTATTTAGAAATATGATATCCATCTCTTTAATTCTAAGTTATATCGAAAAAATAAGTTATCCCCTTTCTTATTTTTATTTCTTCCTATCCTTACTTGTCTTACCTTTTCCTCTCTCTCTTTCTATATCGTCTTTAACCCTTCCTCCCCCTTTCACCTTCCTTTATCGTCTTGAAAGTGATTAATATTATTTAAAAATATGATATCCATCTCTTTAATTCTAAGTTATATCGAAAAAATAAGTAATTTCCTCTCTTATTTTTATTTCTTCCTATCCTTACTTGTCTTACCTTTTCCTCTAGTTATATCGAAAAAATAAGTAATTCCCTCTCTTATTTTTATTTCTTCCTATCCTTACTTGTCTTACTTTTTCCTCTAGTTATATCGAAAAAATAAGTAATTTCCTCTCTTATTTTTATTTCTTCCTATCCTTACTTGTCTTACCTTTTCCTCTCTCCTCCCCCTTTCACCTTCCTTTCTCGTCTTGAAAATAATTAATATTATTTAGAAATATGATATCCATCTCTTTAATTCTAAGTTATATCGAAAAAATAGGTAATTCCCTCTCTTATTTTTATTTCTTCCTATCCTTACTTGTCTTACCTTTTCCTCTCTCCTCCCCCTTTCACCTTCCTTTATCGTCTTGAAAGTAATTAATATTATTTAGAAATATGATATCCATCTCTTTAATTCTAAGTTATATCGAAAAAATAAGTAATTCCCTCTCTTATTTTTATTTCTTCCTATCCTTACTTGTCTTACCTTTTCCTCTCTCCTCCCCCTTTCACCTTCCTTTATCGTCTTGAAAGTAATTAATATTATATAGAAATATGATATCCATCTCTTTAATTCTAAGTTATATCGAAAAAATAAGTAATTCCCTCTCTTATTTTTATTTCTTCCTATCCTTACTTGTCTTACCTTTTCCTCTCTCATGCCCCTTTCACCTTCCTTTATCGTCTTGAAAGTAATTAATATTATTTAGAAATATGATATTCATCTCTTTAATTCTAAGTTATATCGAAAAAATAAGTAATTCCCTCTCTTATTTTTATTTCTTCCTATCCTTACTTGTCTTACCTTTTCCTCTCTCTCTTTCTATATCCTCTTTAACCCTTCCTCCCCCTTTCACCTTCCTTTATCGTCTTGAAAGTATTTAATATTATTTAGAAATATGATATCCATCTCTTTAATTCTAAGTTATATCGAAAAAATAAGTAATTCCCTCTCTTATTTTTATTTCTTCCTATCCTTACTTGTCTTACCTTTTCCTCTCTCCTCCCCCTTTCACCTTCCTTTATCGTCTTGAAAGTAATTAATATTATTTAGAAATATGATATCCATCTCTTTAATTCTAAGTTATAACGAAAAAATAAGTAATTCCCTCTCTTATTTTTATTTCTTCCTATCCTTACTTGTCTTACCTTTTCCTCTCTCTCTTTCTATATCCTCTATAACCCTTCCTCCCCCTTTCACCTTCCTTTATCGTCTTGAAAGTAATTAATATTATTTAGAAATATGATATCCATCTCTTTAATTCTAAGTTATATCGAAAAAATAAGTAATTTCCTCTCTTATTTTTATTTCTTCCTATCCTTACTTGTCTCACCTTTTCCTCTCTCCTCCCCCTTTCACCTTCCTTTATCGTCTTGAAAGTAATTAATATTATTTAGAAATATGATATCCATCTGTTTAATTCTAAGTTATATCGAAAAAATAAGTAATTCCCTCTCTTATTTTTATTTCTTCATATCCTTACTTGTCTTACCTTTTCCTCTCTCTCTTTCTATATCCTCTTTAACCCCTCCTCCCCCTTTCACCTTCCTTTATCGTCTTGAAAGTAATTAATATTATTTAGAAATATGATATCCATCTCTTTAATTCTAAGTTATATCGAAAAATAAGTAATTCTCTCTCTTATTTTTATTTCTTCCTATCCTTACTTGTCTTACCTTTTCCTCTCTCTCTTTCTATATCCTCTTTAACCCCTTCTCCTCCTTTCACTTTCCTTTATCTTCTTAAAAGTAATTAATATTATTTAGAAATATGATATCCATCTCTTTAATTCTAAGTTATATCGAAAAAATAAGTCATTCTCCCTCTCTGATTTTTATTTCTTCCTATCCTTACTTGTCTTACCTTTCCCTCTCTCTCTTTCTATATCCTTTTTAACCCCTCCTCCCCCTTTCACCTTCCTTTATCGTCTTGAAAGTAATTAATATTATTTAGAAATATGATATCCATCTCTTTAATTCTAAGTTATATCGAAAAAATAAGTAATTCCCTCTCATTTTTATTTCTTCCTATCCTTACTTGTCTTACCTTTTCCTCTCTCTCTTTCTATATCCTCTTTAACCCCTCCTCCCCCTTTCACCTTCCTTTATCGTCTTGAAAGTAATTAATATTATTTAGAAATATGATATCCATCTCTTTAATTCTAAGTTATATCGAAAAAATAAGTAATTATCTCTCTTATTTTTGTTTCTTCCTATCCTTACTTGTCTTACCTTTTCCTCTCTCCTCCCCCTTTCACCTTCCTTTATCGTCTTGAAAGTAATTAATATTATTTAGAAATATGATATCCATCTCTTTAATTCTAAGTTATATCGAAAAAATAAGTTATCCCCTTTCTTATTTTTATTTCTTCCTATCCTTACTTGTCTTACCTTTTCCTCTCTCTCTTTCTATATCGTCTTTAACCCTTCCTCCCCCTTTCACCTTCCTTTATCGTCTTGAAAGTGATTAATATTATTTAAAAATATGATATCCATCTCTTTAATTCTAAGTTATATCGAAAAAATAAGTAATTTCCTCTCTTATTTTTATTTCTTCCTATCCTTACTTGTCTTACCTTTTCCTCTAGTTATATCGAAAAAATAAGTAATTCCCTCTCTTATTTTTATTTCTTCCTATCCTTACTTGTCTTACTTTTTCCTCTAGTTATATCGAAAAATAAGTAATTTCCTCTCTTATTTTTATTTCTTCCTATCCTTACTTGTCTTACCTTTTCCTCTCTCCTCCCCCTTTCACCTTCCTTTCTCGTCTTGAAAATAATTAATATTATTTAGAAATATGATATCCATCTCTTTAATTCTAAGTTATATCGAAAAAATAGGTAATTCCCTCTCTTATTTTTATTTCTTCCTATCCTTACTTGTCTTACCTTTTCCTCTCTCCTCCCCCTTTCACCTTCCTTTATCGTCTTGAAAGTAATTAATATTATTTAGAAATATGATATCCATCTCTTTAATTCTAAGTTATATCGAAAAAATAAGTAATTCCCTCTCTTATTTTTATTTCTTCCTATCCTTACTTGTCTTACCTTTTCCTCTCTCCTCCCCCTTTCACCTTCCTTTATCGTCTTGAAAGTAATTAATATTATATAGAAATATGATATCCATCTCTTTAATTCTAAGTTATATCGAAAAAATAAGTAATTCCCTCTCTTATTTTTATTTCTTCCTATCCTTACTTGTCTTACCTTTTCCTCTCTCATGCCCCTTTCACCTTCCTTTATCGTCTTGAAAGTAATTAATGTTATTTAGAAATATGATATCCATCTCTTTAATTCTAAGTTATATCGAAAAATAAGTAATTTCCTCTCTTATTTTATTTCTTCCTATCCTTACTTGTCTTACCTTTTCCTCTAGTTATATCGAAAAAATAAGTAATTCCCTCTCTTATTTTTATTTCTTCCTATCCTTACTTGTCTTACCTTCTCCTCTCTCCTCCCCCTTTCACCTTCCTTTATCGTCTTGAAAGTAATTAATATTATTTAGAAATATGATATTCATCTCTTTAATTCTAAGTTATATCGAAAAAATAAGTAATTCCCTCTCTTATTTTTATTTCTTCCTATCCTTACTTGTCTTACCTTTTCCTCTCTCTCTTTCTATATCCTCTTTAACCCTTCCTCCCCCTTTCACCTTCCTTTATCGTCTTGAAAGTATTTAATATTATTTAGAAATATGATATCCATCTCTTTAATTCTAAGTTATATCGAAAAAATAAGTAATTCCCTCTCTTATTTTTATTTCTTCCTATCCTTACTTGTCTTACCTTTTCCTCTCTCCTCCCCCTTTCACCTTCCTTTATCGTCTTGAAAGTAATTAATATTATTTAGAAATATGATAGCCATCTATTTAATTCTAAGTTATAACGAAAAAATAAGTAATTCCCTCTCTTATTTTTATTTCTTCCTATCCTTACTTGTCTTACCTTTTCCTCTCTCTCTTTCTATATCCTCTATAACCCTTAATCCCCCTTTCACCTTCCTTTATCGTCTTGAAAGTAATTAATATTATTTAGAAATATGATATCCATCTCTTTAATTCTAAGTTATATCGAAAAAATAAGTAATTTCCTCTCTTATTTTTATTTCTTCCTATCCTTACTTGTCTCACCTTTTCCTCTCTCCTCCCCCTTTCACCTTCCTTTATCGTCTTGAAAGTAATTAATATTATTTAGAAATATGATATCCATCTGTTTAATTCTAAGTTATATCGAAAAAATAAGTAATTCCCTCTCTTATTTTTATTTCTTCATATCCTTACTTGTCTTACCTTTTCCTCTCTCTCTTTCTATATCCTCTTTAACCCCTCCTCCCCCTTTCACCTTCCTTTATCGTCTTGAAAGTAATTAATATTATTTAGAAATATGATATCCATCTCTTTAATTCTAAGTTATATCGAAAAAATAAGTAATTCCCTCTCTTATTTTTATTTCTTCCTATCCTTACTTGTCTTACCTTTTCCTCTCTCTCTTTCTATATCCTCTTTAACCCCTCCTCCCCCTTTCACTTTCCTTTATCTTCTTAAAAGTAATTAATATTATTTAGAAATATGATATCCATCTCTTTAATTCTAAGTTATATCGAAAAAATAAGTCATTCTCCCTCTCTGATTTTTATTTCTTCCTATCCTTACTTGTCTTACCTTTCCCTCTCTCTTTCTATATCCTTTTTAACCCCTCCTCCCCCTTTCACCTTCCTTTATCGTCTTGAAAGTAATTAATATTATTTAGAAATATGATATCCATCTCTTTAATTCTAAGTTATATCGAAAAAATAAGTAATTCCCTCTCATTTTTATTTCTTCCTATCCTTACTTGTCTTACCTTTTCCTCTCTCTCTTTCTATATCCTCTTTAACCCCTCCTCCCCCTTTCACCTTCCTTTATCGTCTTGAAAGTAATTAATATTATTTAGAAATATGATATCCATCTCTTTAATTCTAAGTTATATCGAAAAAATAAGTAATTCCCTCTCTTATTTTTATTTCTTCCTATCCTTACTTGTCTTACCTTTTCCTCTCTCTTTCTATATCCTCTTTAACCCCTCCTCCCCCTTTCACATTCCTTTATCTTCTTGAAAGTAATTAATATTATTTAGAAATATGATATCCATCTCTTTAATTCTAAGTTATATCGGAAAAATAAGTCATTCTCCCTCTCTGATTTTTATTTCTTCCTATCCTTACTTGTCTTACCTTTCCCTCTCTCTCTTTCTATATCCTTTTTAACCCCTCCTCCCCCTTTCACCTTCCTTTATCGTCTTGAAAGTAATTAATATTATTTAGAAATATGATATCCATCTCTTTAATTCTAAGTTATATCGAAAAAATAAGTAATTCCCTCTCATTTTTATTTCTTCCTATCCTTACTTGCCTTACCTTTTCCTCTCTCTCTTTCTATATCCTCTTTAACCCCTCCTCCCCCTTTCACCTTCCTTTATCGTCTTGAAAGTAATTAATATTATTTAGAAATATGATATCCATCTCTTTAATTCTAAGTTATATCGAAAAAATAAGTAATTATCTCTCTTATTTTTGTTTCTTCCTCTCCTTACTTGTCTTACCTTTTCCTCTCTCCTCCCCCTTTCACCTTCCTTTATCGTCTTGAAAGTAATTAATATTATTTAGAAATATGATATCCATCTCTTCAATTCTAAGTTATATCGAAAAAATAAGTTATCCCCTTTCTTATTTTTATTTCTTCCTATCCTTACTTGTCTTACCTTTTCCTCTCTCTCTTTCTATATCGTCTTTAACCCTTCCTCCCCCTTTCACCTTCCTTTATCGTCTTGAAAGTGATTAATATTATTTAAAAATATGATATCCATCTCTTTAATTCTAAGTTATATCGAAAAAATAAGTAATTTCCTCTCTTATTTTTATTTCTTCCTATCCTTACTTGTCTTACCTTTTCCTCTAGTTATATCGAAAAAATAAGTAATTCCCTCTCTTATTTTTATTTCTTCCTATCCTTACTTGTCTTACTTTTTCCTCTAGTTATATCGAAAAAATAAGTAATTTCCTCTCTTATTTTTATTTCTTCCTATCCTTACTTGTCTTACCTTTTCCTCTCTCCTCCCCCTTTCACCTTCCTTTCTCGTCTTGAAAATAATTAATATTATTTAGAAATATGATATCCATCTCTTTAATTCTAAGTTATATCGAAAAAATAGGTAATTCCCTCTCTTATTTTTATTTCTTCCTATCCTTACTTGTCTTACCTTTTCCTCTCTCCTCCCCCTTTCACCTTCCTTTATCGTCTTGAAAGTAATTAATATTATTTAGAAATATGATATCCATCTCTTTAATTCTAAGTTATATCGAAAAAATAAGTAATTCCCTCTCTTATTTTTATTTCTTCCTATCCTTACTTGTCTTACCTTTTCCTCTCTCCTCCCCCTTTCACCTTCCTTTATCGTCTTGAAAGTAATTAATATTATATAGAAATATGATATCCATCTCTTTAATTCTAAGTTATATCGAAAAAATAAGTAATTCCCTCTCTTATTTTTATTTCTTCCTATCCTTACTTGTCTTACCTTTTCCTCTCTCATGCCCCTTTCACCTTCCTTTATCGTCTTGAAAGTAATTAATGTTATTTAGAAATATGATATCCATCTCTTTAATTCTAAGTTATATCGAAAAATAAGTAATTTCCTCTCTTATTTTATTTCTTCCTATCCTTACTTGTCTTACCTTTTCCTCTAGTTATATCGAAAAAATAAGTAATTCCCTCTCTTATTTTTATTTCTTCCTATCCTTACTTGTCTTACCTTCTCCTCTCTCCTCCCCCTTTCACCTTCCTTTATCGTCTTGAAAGTAATTAATATTATTTAGAAATATGATATTCATCTCTTTAATTCTAAGTTATATCGAAAAAATAAGTAATTCCCTCTCTTATTTTTATTTCTTCCTATCCTTACTTGTCTTACCTTTTCCTCTCTCTCTTTCTATATCCTCTTTAACCCTTCCTCCCCCTTTCACCTTCCTTTATCGTCTTGAAAGTATTTAATATTATTTAGAAATATGATATCCATCTCTTTAATTCTAAGTTATATCGAAAAAATAAGTAATTCCCTCTCTTATTTTTATTTCTTCCTATCCTTACTTGTCTTACCTTTTCCTCTCTCCTCCCCTTTCACCTTCCTTTATCGTCTTGAAAGTAATTAATATTATTTAGAAATATGATAGCCATCTATTTAATTCTAAGTTATAACGAAAAAATAAGTAATTCCCTCTCTTATTTTTATTTCTTCCTATCCTTACTTGTCTTACCTTTTCCTCTCTCTCTTTCTATATCCTCTATAACCCTTAATCCCCCTTTCACCTTCCTTTATCGTCTTGAAAGTAATTAATATTATTTAGAAATATGATATCCATCTCTTTAATTCTAAGTTATATCGAAAAAATAAGTAATTTCCTCTCTTATTTTTATTTCTTCCTATCCTTACTTGTCTCACCTTTTCCTCTCTCCTCCCCTTTCACCTTCCTTTATCGTCTTGAAAGTAATTAATATTATTTAGAAATATGATATCCATCTGTTTAATTCTAAGTTATATCGAAAAAATAAGTAATTCCCTCTCTTATTTTTATTTCTTCATATCCTTACTTGTCTTACCTTTTCCTCTCTCTCTTTCTATATCCTCTTTAACCCCTCCTCCCCCTTTCACCTTCCTTTATCGTCTTGAAAGTAATTAATATTATTTAGAAATATGATATCCATCTCTTTAATTCTAAGTTATATCGAAACATAAGTAATTCCCTCTCTTATTTTTATTTCTTCCTATCCTTACTTGTCTTACCTTTTCCTCTCTCTCTTTCTATATCCTCTTTAACCCCTCCTCCCCCTTTCACTTTCCTTTATCTTCTTAAAAGTAATTAATATTATTTAGAAATATGATATCCATCTCTTTAATTCTAAGTTATATCGACAAATAAGTCATTCTCCCTCTCTGATTTTTATTTCTTCCTATCCTTACTTGTCTTACCTTTCCCTCTCTCTCTTTCTATATCCTTTTTAACCCCTCCTCCCCCTTTCACCTTCCTTTATCGTCTTGAAAGTAATTAATATTATTTAGAAATATGATATCCATCTCTTTAATTCTAAGTTATATCGAAAAAATAAGTAATTCCCTCTCATTTTTATTTCTTCCTATCCTTACTTGTCTTACCTTTTCCTCTCTCTCTTTCTATATCCTCTTTAACCCCTCCTCCCCCTTTCACCTTCCTTTATCGTCTTGAAAGTAATTAATATTATTTAGAAATATGATATCCATCTCTTTAATTCTAAGTTATATCGAAAAAATAAGTAATTCCCTCTCTTATTTTTATTTCTTCCTATCCTTACTTGTCTTACCTTTTCCTCTCTCTCTTTCTATATCCTCTTTAACCCCTCCTCCCCCTTTCACTTTCCTTTATCTTCTTAAAAGTAATTAATATTATTTAGAAATATGATATCCATCTCTTTAATTCTAAGTTATATCGAAAAAATAAGTCATTCTCCCTCTCTGATTTTTATTTCTTCCTATCCTTACTTGTCTTACCTTTCCCTCTCTCTCTTTCTATATCCTTTTTAACCCCTCCTCCCCCTTTCACCTTCCTTTATCGTCTTGAAAGTAATTAATATTATTTAGAAATATGATATCCATCTCTTTAATTCTAAGTTATATCGAAAAAATAAGTAATTCCCTCTCATTTTTATTTCTTCCTATCCTTACTTGTCTTACCTTTTCCTCTCTCTCTTTCTATATCCTCTTTAACCCCTCCTCCCCCTTTCACCTTCCTTTATCGTCTTGAAAGTAATTAATATTATTTAGAAATATGATATCCATCTCTTTAATTCTAAGTTATATCGAAAAAATAAGTAATTATCTCTCTTATTTTTGTTTCTTCCTATCCTTACTTGTCTTACCTTTTCCTCTCTCCTCCCCCTTTCACCTTCCTTTATCGTCTTGAAAGTAATTAATATTATTTAGAAATATGATATCCATCTCTTCAATTCTAAGTTATATCGAAAAAATAAGTTATCCCCTTTCTTATTTTTATTTCTTCCTATCCTTACTTGTCTTACCTTTTCCTCTCTCTCTTTCTATATCGTCTTTAACCCTTCCTCCCCCTTTCACCTTCCTTTATCGTCTTGAAAGTGATTAATATTATTTAAAAATATGATATCCATCTCTTTAATTCTAAGTTATATCGAAAAAATAAGTAATTTCCTCTCTTATTTTTATTTCTTCCTATCCTTACTTGTCTTACCTTTTCCTCTAGTTATATCGAAAAAATAAGTAATTCCCTCTCTTATTTTTATTTCTTCCTATCCTTACTTGTCTTACTTTTTCCTCTAGTTATATCGAAAAAATAAGTAATTTCCTCTCTTATTTTTATTTCTTCCTATCCTTACTTGTCTTACCTTTTCCTCTCTCCTCCCCCTTTCACCTTCCTTTCTCGTCTTGAAAATAATTAATATTATTTAGAAATATGATATCCATCTCTTTAATTCTAAGTTATATCGAAAAAATAGGTAATTCCCTCTCTTATTTTTATTTCTTCCTATCCTTACTTGTCTTACCTTTTCCTCTCTCCTCCCCTTTCACCTTCCTTTATCGTCTTGAAAGTAATTAATATTATTTAGAAATATGATATCCATCTCTTTAATTCTAAGTTATATCGAAAAAATAAGTAATTCCCTCTCTTATTTTTATTTCTTCCTATCCTTACTTGTCTTACCTTTTCCTCTCTCCTCCCCCTTTCACCTTCCTTTATCGTCTTGAAAGTAATTAATATTATATAGAAATATGATATCCATCTCTTTAATTCTAAGTTATATCGAAAAAATAAGTAATTCCCTCTCTTATTTTTATTTCTTCCTATCCTTACTTGTCTTACCTTTTCCTCTCTCATGCCCCTTTCACCTTCCTTTATCGTCTTGAAAGTAATTAATGTTATTTAGACATATGATATCCATCTCTTTAATTCTAAGTTATATCGAAAAATAAGTAATTTCCTCTCTTATTTTATTTCTTCCTATCCTTACTTGTCTTACCTTTTCCTCTAGTTATATCGAAAAAATAAGTAATTCCCTCTCTTATTTTTATTTCTTCCTATCCTTACTTGTCTTACCTTCTCCTCTCTCCTCCCCTTTCACCTTCCTTTATCGTCTTGAAAGTAATTAATATTATTTAGAAATATGATATTCATCTCTTTAATTCTAAGTTATATCGAAAAATAAGTAATTCCCTCTCTTATTTTTATTTCTTCCTATCCTTACTTGTCTTACCTTTTCCTCTCTCTCTTTCTATATCCTCTTTAACCCTTCCTCCCCCTTTCACCTTCCTTTATCGTCTTGAAAGTATTTAATATTATTTAGAAATATGATATCCATCTCTTTAATTCTAAGTTATATCGAAAAAATAAGTAATTCCCTCTCTTATTTTTATTTCTTCCTATCCTTACTTGTCTTACCTTTTCCTCTCTCCTCCCCCTTTCACCTTCCTTTATCGTCTTGAAAGTAATTAATATTATTTAGAAATATGATATCCATCTCTTTAATTCTAAGTTATAACGAAAAAATAAGTAATTCCCTCTCTTATTTTTATTTCTTCCTATCCTTACTTGTCTTACCTTTTCCTCTCTCTCTTTCTATATCCTCTATAACCCTTAATCCCCCTTTCACCTTCCTTTATCGTCTTGAAAGTAATTAATATTATTTAGAAATATGATATCCATCTCTTTAATTCTAAGTTATATCGAAAAAATAAGTAATTTCCTCTCTTATTTTTATTTCTTCCTATCCTTACTTGTCTCACCTTTTCCTCTCTCCTCCCCCTTTCACCTTCCTTTATCGTCTTGAAAGTAATTAATATTATTTAGAAATATGATATCCATCTGTTTAATTCTAAGTTATATCGAAAAAATAAGTAATTCCCTCTCTTATTTTTATTTCTTCATATCCTTACTTGTCTTACCTTTTCCTCTCTCTCTTTCTATATCCTCTTTAACCCCTCCTCCCCCTTTCTCCTTCCTTTATCGTCTTGAAAGTAATTAATATTATTTAGAAATATGATATCCATCTCTTTAATTCTAAGTTATATCGAAAAAATAAGTAATTCCCTCTCTTATTTTTATTTCTTCCTATCCTTACTTGTCTTACCTTTTCCTCTCTCTCTTTCTATATCCTCTTTAACCCCTCCTCCCCCTTTCACTTTCCTTTATCTTCTTAAAAGTAATTAATATTATTTAGAAATATGATATCCATCTCTTTAATTCTAAGTTATATCTGTAAAATAAGTCATTCTCCCTCTCTTATTTTTATTTCTTCCTATCCTTACTTGTCTTACCTTTCCCTCTCTCTCTTTCTATATCCTTTTTAACCCCTCCTCCCCCTTTCACCTTCCTTTATCGTCTTGAAAGTAATTAATATTATTTAGAAATATGATATCCATCTCTTTAATTCTAAGTTATATCGAAAAAATAAGTAATTCCCTCTCATTTTTATTTCTTCCTATCCTTACTTGTCTTACCTTTTCCTCTCTCTCTTTCTATATCCTCTTTAACCCCTCCTCCCCCTTTCACCTTCCTTTATCGTCTTGAAAGTAATTAATATTATTTAGAAATATGATATCCATCTCTTTAATTCTAAGTTATATCGAAAAAATAAGTAATTATCTCTCTTATTTTTGTTTCTTCCTATCCTTACTTGTCTTACCTTTTCCTCTCTCCTCCCCCTTTCACCTTCCTTTATCATCTTGAAAGTAATTAATATTATTTAGAAATATGATATCCATCTCTTTAATTCTAAGTTATATCGAAAAAATAAGTTATCCCCTTTCTTATTTTTATTTCTTCCTATCCTTACTTGTCTTACCTTTTCCTCTCTCTCTTTCTATATCGTCTTTAACCCTTCCTCCCCCTTTCACCTTCCTTTATCGTCTTGAAAGTGATTAATATTATTTAAAAATATGATATCCATCTCTTTAATTCTAAGTTATATCGAAAAAATAAGTAATTTCCTCTCTTATTTTTATTTCTTCCTATCCTTACTTGTCTTACCTTTTCCTCTAGTTATATCGAAAAAATAAGTAATTCCCTCTCTTATTTTTATTTCTTCCTATCCTTACTTGTCTTACTTTTTCCTCTAGTTATATCGAAAAAATAAGTAATTTCCTCTCTTATTTTTATTTCTTCCTATCCTTACTTGTCTTACCTTTTCCTCTCTCCTCCCCCTTTCACCTTCCTTTCTCGTCTTGAAAATAATTAATATTATTTAGAAATATGATATCCATCTCTTTAATTCTAAGTTATATCGAAAAAATAGGTAATTCCCTCTCTTATTTTTATTTCTTCCTATCCTTACTTGTCTTACCTTTTCCTCTCTCCTCCCCCTTTCACCTTCCTTTATCGTCTTGAAAGTAATTAATATTATTTAGAAATATGATATCCATCTCTTTAATTCTAAGTTATATCGAAAAAATAAGTAATTCCCTCTCTTATTTTTATTTCTTCCTATCCTTACTTGTCTTACCTTTTCCTCTCTCCTCCCCTTTCACCTTCCTTTATCGTCTTGAAAGTAATTAATATTATATAGAAATATGATATCCATCTCTTTAATTCTAAGTTATATCGAAAAAATAAGTAATTCCCTCTCTTATTTTTATTTCTTCCTATCCTTACTTGTCTTACCTTTTCCTCTCTCATGCCCCTTTCACCTTCCTTTATCGTCTTGAAAGTAATTAATGTTATTTAGAAATATGATATCCATCTCTTTAATTCTAAGTTATATCGAAAAATAAGTAATTTCCTCTCTTATTTTATTTCTTCCTATCCTTACTTGTCTTACCTTTTCCTCTAGTTATATCGAAAAAATAAGTAATTCCCACTCTTATTTTTATTTCTTCCTATCCTTACTTGTCTTACCTTCTCCTCTCTCCTCCCCCTTTCACCTTCCTTTATCGTCTTGAAAGTAATTAATATTATTTAGAAATATGATATTCATCTCTTTAATTCTAAGTTATATCGAAAAATAAGTAATTCCCTCTCTTATTTTTATTTCTTCCTATCCTTACTTGTCTTACCTTTTCCTCTCTCTCTTTCTATATCCTCTTTAACCCTTCCTCCCCCTTTCACCTTCCTTTATCGTCTTGAAAGTATTTAATATTATTTAGAAATATGATATCCATCTCTTTAATTCTAAGTTATATCGAAAAAATAAGTAATTCCCTCTCTTATTTTTATTTCTTCCTATCCTTACTTGTCTTACCTTTTCCTCTCTCCTCCCCCTTTCACCTTCCTTTATCGTCTTGAAAGTAATTAATATTATTTAGAAATATGATATCCATCTCTTTAATTCTAAGTTATATCGAAAAAATAAGTAATTTCCTCTCTTATTTTTATTTCTTCCTATCCTTACTTGTCTCACCTTTTCCTCTCTCCTCCCCCTTTCACCTTCCTTTATCGTCTTGAAAGTAATTAATATTATTTAGAAATATGATATCCATCTGTTTAATTCTAAGTTATATCGAAAAAATAAGTAATTCCCTCTCTTATTTTTATTTCTTCATATCCTTACTTGTCTTACCTTTTCCTCTCTCTCTTTCTATATCCTCTTTAACCCCTCCTCCCCCTTTCACCTTCCTTTATCGTCTTGAAAGTAATTAATATTATTTAGAAATATGATATCCATCTCTTTAATTCTAAGTTATATCGAAAAAATAAGTAATTCCCTCTCTTATTTTTATTTCTTCCTATCCTTACTTGTCTTACCTTTTCCTCTCTCTCTTTCTATATCCTCTTTAACCCCTCCTCCCCCTTTCACTTTCCTTTATCTTCTTAAAAGTAATTAATATTATTTAGAAATATGATATCCATCTCTTTAATTCTAAGTTATATCGAAAAAATAAGTCATTCTCCCTCTCTGATTTTTATTTCTTCCTATCCCTACTTGTCTTACCTTTCCCTCTCTCTCTTTCTATATCCTTTTTAACCCCTCCTCCCCCTTTCACCTTCCTTTATCGTCTTGAAAGTAATTAATATTATTTAGAAATATGATATCCATCTCTTTAATTCTAAGTTATATCGATATAAGTAATTCCCTCTCATTTTTATTTCTTCCTATCCTTACTTGTCTTACCTTTTCCTCTCTCTCTTTCTATATCCTCTTTAACCCCTCCTCCCCCTTTCACCTTCCTTTATCGTCTTGAAAGTAATTAATATTATTTAGAAATATGATATCCATCTCTTTAATTCTAAGTTATATCGAAAATATAAGTAATTATCTCTCTTATTTTTGTTTCTTCCTATCCTTACTTGTCTTACCTTTTCCTCTCTCCTCCCCCTTTCACCTTCCTTTATCGTCTTGAAAGTAATTAATATTATTTAGAAATATGATATCCATCTCTTTAATTCTAAGTTATATCGAAAAAATAAGTTATCCCCTTTCTTATTTTTATTTCTTCCTATCCTTACTTGTCTTACCTTTTCCTCTCTCTCTTTCTATATCGTCTTTAACCCTTCCTCCCCCTTTCACCTTCCTTTATCGTCTTGAAAGTGATTAATATTATTTAAAAATATGATATCCATCTCTTTAATTCTAAGTTATATCGAAAAAATAAGTAATTTCCTCTCTTATTTTTATTTCTTCCTATCCTTACTTGTCTTACCTTTTCCTCTAGTTATATCGAAAAAATAAGTAATTCCCTCTCTTATTTTTATTTCTTCCTATCCTTACTTGTCTTACTTTTTCCTCTAGTTATATCGAAAAAATAAGTAATTTCCTCTCTTATTTTTATTTCTTCCTATCCTTACTTGTCTTACCTTTTCCTCTCTCCTCCCCCTTTCACCTTCCTTTCTCGTCTTGAAAATAATTAATATTATTTAGAAATATGATATCCATCCCTTTAATTCTAAGTTATATCGAAAAAATAGGTAATTCCCTCTCTTATTTTTATTTCTTCCTATCCTTACTTGTCTTACCTTTTCCTCTCTCCTCCCCCTTTCACCTTCCTTTATCGTCTTGAAAGTAATTAATATTATTTAGAAATATGATATCCATCTCTTTAATTCTAAGTTATATCGAAAAAATAAGTAATTCCCTCTCTTATTTTTATTTCTTCCTATCCTTACTTGTCTTACCTTTTCCTCTCTCCTCCCCCTTTCACCTTCCTTTATCGTCTTGAAAGTAATTAATATTATATAGAAATATGATATCCATCTCTTTAATTCTAAGTTATATCGAAAAAATAAGTAATTCCCTCTCTTATTTTTATTTCTTCCTATCCTTACTTGTCTTACCTTTTCCTCTCTCATGCCCCTTTCACCTTCCTTTATCGTCTTGAAAGTAATTAATGTTATTTAGAAATATGATATCCATCTCTTTAATTCTAAGTTATATCGAAAAATAAGTAATTTCCTCTCTTATTTTATTTCTTCCTATCCTTACTTGTCTTACCTTTTCCTCTAGTTATATCGAAAAAATAAGTAATTCCCACTCTTATTTTTATTTCTTCCTATCCTTACTTGTCTTACCTTCTCCTCTCTCCTCCCCCTTTCACCTTCCTTTATCGTCTTGAAAGTAATTAATATTATTTAGAAATATGATATTCATCTCTTTAATTCTAAGTTATATCGAAAAAATAAGTAATTCCCTCTCTTATTTTTATTTCTTCCTATCCTTACTTGTCTTACCTTTTCCTCTCTCTCTTTCTATATCCTCTTTAACCCTTCCTCCCCCTTTCACCTTCCTTTATCGTCTTGAAAGTATTTAATATTATTTAGAAATATGATATCCATCTCTTTAATTCTAAGTTATATCGAAAAAATAAGTAATTCCCTCTCTTATTTTTATTTCTTCCTATCCTTACTTGTCTTACCTTTTCCTCTCTCCTCCCCCTTTCACCTTCCTTTATCGTCTTGAAAGTAATTAATATTATTTAGAAATATGATATCCATCTGTTTAATTCTAAGTTATATCGAAAAAATAAGTAATTCCCTCTCTTATTTTTATTTCTTCATATCCTTACTTGTCTTACCTTTTCCTCTCTCTCTTTCTATATCCTCTTTAACCCCTCCTCCCCCTTTCACCTTCCTTTATTGTCTTGAAAGTAATTAATATTATTTAGAAATATGATATCCATCTCTTTAATTCTAAGTTATATAAAAAAAATAAGTAATTCCCTCTCTTATTTTTATTTCTTCCTATCCTTACTTGTCTTACCTTTTCCTCTCTCTCTTTCTATATCCTCTTTAACCCCTCCTCCCCCTTTCACTTTCCTTTATCTTCTTAAAAGTAATTAATATTATTTAGAAATAT
>NW_027642366.1:0-4995 GCF_032717465.1 Coenobita brevimanus | reverse complement strand
GATATCCATCTCTTTAATTCTAAGTTATATCGGACAAATAAGTCATTCTCCCTCTCTGATTTTTATTTCTTCCTATCCTTACTTGTCTTACCTTTCCCTCTCTCTCTTTCTATATCCTTTTTAACCCCTCCTCCCCCTTTCACCTTCCTTTATCGTCTTGAAAGTAATTAATATTATTTAGAAATATGATATCCATCTCTTTAATTCTAAGTTATATCGAAAAAATAAGTAATTCCCTCTCATTTTTATTTCTTCCTATCCTTACTTGTCTTACCTTTTCCTCTCTCTCTTTCTATATCCTCTTTAACCCCTCCTCCCCCTTTCACCTTCCTTTATCGTCTTGAAAGTAATTAATATTATTTAGAAATATGATATCCATCTCTTTAATTCTAAGTTATATCGAAAAAATAAGTAATTCCCTCTCTTATTTTTATTTCTTCCTATCCTTACTTGTCTTACCTTTTCCTCTCTCTCTTTCTATATCCTCTTTAACCCCTCCTCCCCCTTTCACCTTCCTTTATCTTCTTGAAAGTAATTAATATTATTTAGAAATATGATATCCATCTCTTTAATTCTAAGTTATATTGAAAAAATAAGTCATTCTCCCTCTCTTATTTTTATTTCTTCCTATCCTTACTTGTCTTACCTTTCCCTCTCTCTCTTTCTATATCCTTTTTAACCCCTCCTCCCCCTTTCACCTTCCTTTATCGTCTTGAAAGTAATTAATATTATTTAGAAATGTGGATAAAAATAGATTCCATAAATATAAAGAATCCAGCTCCCTCCCTTTCTATATCCTATTTAACCAACCTTCACACTATTTTAACTCCTCCCCCCTTTTCACCTTCCTGCTTCTCAGAACAAGTTATGTAAATAAAAACTTATTATACTTCAACCCCTCCCCCCCTTTCACCTTCCTGCTTCTCAGAACAAGTTATGTAAATAACCTCTCCTCTCTCTCTTTCTATATCCTCTTTAACCTCTCCTCCCCCTTTCACCTTTCTTTATCGTCTTGAAAGTAATTAATATTATTTAGAAATATGATATCCATCTCTTTAATTCTAAGTTATATAAAAAAAATAAGTAATTCCCTCTCTTATTTTTATTTCTTCCTATCCTTACTTGTCTTACCTTTTCCTCTCTCTCTTTCTATATCCTCTTTAACCCCTCCTCCCCCTTTCACCTTCCTTTATCGTCTTTAAAGTAATTAATATTATTTAGAAATATGATATCCATCTCTTTAATCCGCCCCGTCCCGACGACGTATGGGTACGTCACCACGATTTGCATTTGCCAGTCCCGGCAACGTACCAGTACGTCGTGCAATTGCAATGTGCATAATTTCGACAATTTTCAAATTTCGCGCTTGATTTGCGGTACGTACCCTCGCCTGACCTTCCCCTACCTGCCACCAGGCGGGGACACTCGGCGACCCCGCGCAACCCGCGATAGCCCGCCACTCGTCCACTCACTTGGTAGCCACGGTCCTGCTCAGACATGGCTAAGAGAGGTCTCTCAGAGAGCGAAATTCAAGTCGCCCTGGACACCTTTACCGGCGACAGTGATTCCCCACTGGATGACGAGGAGATGGACAAAGATTATGTGCAGCCAGACGAGGAAGAAACCACCAGCAGTGACGAGGAAGTTCCGTCACCAAGGAAGCGGCAATACGTGACTTACCGTGCTGCTAGAGAGGGGCAGGAGGCAAAGAAGGCACGTGGTATGTCATATCCCTATCCCCAGCGTGCCTTGGAAGCCGAATTCGAGGTCGAGGACGAGGACGAGGACGAGGACGGAGACGTGGGACGTGCTGCCACGTGGTATGGGCGGGAGGTGATTACGCATCGTGGCCCAGAACGCACATCACGTCGTCTAAGCAGGTATGGGCCTAGCATTCTGTTTGGGGCGGTAGGAAGTGAAGTGGAGGGAGTGGGGAGTGAAATGGACATTCCTGGGATTAGGGAAAGTGAGAGTGAGGTGGGTGAGTCATTGCTCTCCCTACGCAGTGTGAGGCGGCAGAGTGGATCACGTGGGCCAGTGCGGGTGCGTTCCTTATCACGTGGGGTTGTGAGGGAGGGGGAAGGTGGGGAGGAACCACTCCAAAGCACGTCTTATGCTCCCCAATATCCCCTAACACGTGGTCGAGCAAGGTTGCGTGAGAGAGCACGTGGTGTGGTAATGGAGGGGGAAGGTGGGGAGGAACCACTCCCCAGCACGTCTTCTGCTCCCCAATATCAAACTATTTCATCCCCACAGCCCCCTAATGTTCCTCAAGGCCGTAAGGGTAAGGGAAAGGGAAAGGGTAAAGGCAGAGGGAAGAGGAGTGACAGTGGGGAAGCCCTCCGTACTCCTTCTCCCCAACCTCCCCAACCAGGATCTCCTCCCCACCCAGACGAAGGCGGTGATGGGGACGAGGGATTTGTGTCGTGGGATTGGGAGGATGGGAGTGATTTTTCTCCCCTCATTCACCCCTTCACTGAGCAGGGGCGATCTGGCTGCATTGCACCAGGTATTCACTGTAATTCAAGCAGGTTGGATTTTTTCCACCTGTTTTTCAGTGAGGCCTTCGCTGATCAGATCGTGCTTCAAACAAACCTGTTTGCAAGCGGCCAGCGGCTAGAAAGTGAAAGATTGGGAACAAGGAGTAGGCATTCAATGATTTATGATTACCCTGTCTCCATTCCAGAAATGTTCTTATTTTTTGCCCTTGTCCTTTTGATGGGTATAATAAGAAAAAATAGAATTCCTGCTTACTGGACTACGGACCCTGTTATGTGTACCCCCATATTTGGTCAAATGATGAGCCGTAATCGGTTTCAACAAATTCTAAGTCGCCTCCATTTTTATGATGCTAATGACCCTCCAAATGCAAACAACACGGACAAAATGAGGCGAATTAGGCTGGTCTTTGATCACCTCAGGCAAACCTTTCGATCTTCATTCTATCCCTATAGAGATCTCGTCATAGACGAGAGTCTCGTGTTGTGGAGAGGCAATATTTCATTCAGACAGTATATACCCAGCAAAAGGCACCGTTTTGGGTTCAAGATCTTTGTTATGTGTGACTGTAGGACTGGATACGTGCAAGACATAGTCTTGTACACCGGTGCACAGACAGACATAATAGAAGATCGAAGTATAGGACTTTCTGGAGCAGTGGTAAAGACGATGATACAAGACTACCTTCATCGTGGTCACGTTCTCTACCTCGACAACTGGTACACTAGCCCTCTTCTCGCTCGTTATCTTCACAGACATGAAACGGGAGTCTGTGGAACCGTAAAGGTGAACCGGCGTCACATGGTCAAGGTAGGGCGGAAACTTGCAAGGAGTGAGGTTGTCTTCTTCAAAGCAAACAACATCCTTGCAACAATGTGGAACCACAACAGAGAAGTAAGCCTCTTGTCCACAGTTCACCGCCCCTTGATGCACCGTACTGATTCTGTTCATTACCATAGCAAGAGCAGGCGTCGTGTTTGGAAACCTGAATGTGTCATGGACTATAATATAAACATGCGCCTCGTGGACCAGTCAGACTCCATGATATCGACGGTAGAGTGTGCCAGGACCACGATGAAGTGGTATAAAAAACTGTTCTTTCACTTGCTAGATATCA
Source organism: Coenobita brevimanus (assembly GCF_032717465.1). Taxonomy (NCBI): domain Eukaryota; kingdom Metazoa; phylum Arthropoda; class Malacostraca; order Decapoda; family Coenobitidae; genus Coenobita; species Coenobita brevimanus. Next base: position 1,379 of record NW_027642366.1, on the reverse strand, counting down.
CTGCTCTGAATTGCCACCACCTTCACGCCATGACCACAGGAGTTCAGGAAACCTTTGAAGGGTTTGTGAGGGAGCTCACACGAGAAATCTTTGCAAAATATGCTGTTGAAAGGCCCCAACAGCGCCCCCGCACTGCCCCTATTACCCACACTCCCCAGAGAATATCCGCCCGCCATTTCCCCACTCCTATCCCGCCCCAGCCCAACAGACCTAGGCCCCAGCGCAGGTGTCACGTGTGCAGTAATTCCCAGGTGAGACTCACGACACAGAGGAAGGACACCCGCTATGAGTGCGTGCAGTGTGACGTGGGTCTGTGTATTCACCCATGTTTTAGTGAATATCACACGTTGCTGCAATTTTAGCATGGTGTGATTGCGAAAGGACGCAGAAATTATGATGTAAATGCGACAGACAGACGCTATGTCAAAATATCAGTCATGTGGATCGCCAAATATTAGTATAAAGTGCCTACGGGTAGAACATAAGTGAAAACATTGGGTGTAAGTATATAAATCTGCCCTAAGTTGAAACTTACATAGAGAGGGTTGTTTGATGCGATATTCTGTCGCTCAGTGCAATAAATACGGCCCCTTATTATAAATTTTCTATTATGTGACATTCTTACGGGTATAAGTTCAAATTATTATATATGATGATGAATTTCATAAGTCAAATATTCATAGCGTGTCTATAAAGATAAGATTTCCTGACGCCTAGTCGAATGAATAAGGCACGTATTAGTCAAAATAAAAGTCAGCAAGTGATAAAGTGAATAATTAGTATATAAGTGTGTGCGTGAATTAGTATATAAGTGTGTGAGTATTATGTATGACGTAACATTCCTTGCGAGGGTATTTTCAGGCGATATTCTCACGCTCACTTGAATAAATAATGGCAGTAAGTATGTACAGTGCATTGGAGGGGTGTAAACGTGTGTAATGTAAGTGGGAAAATATAATTGGAGTGAATAAATAAAGTAGATGATGAAACACGAGTGTTTGAGATCGTGGTTGCTACGTGAATAGGCGCTAGCATATCGCTAAATGCCCTCGTAATGAATGAAAATAATTGAAAACCTTCACAGTGGTGGGGGAAAGGTTCTATGTAAATGGGAAAATAATTGGAAAGTGATAAAACAATTTGGTATGTTGAAATACGAGTCATAGCGAGTGCGCTTACTAAGGTGATGTGCGCTAAACTTATGCTGCATGTCATCAAAATGAATGAAAACATCTGAAATTACTTACAAACAGTTGTAATTGGTAAATTGTCATTGAAACAGAAGTATACAAGTAGAAAAAATGATAGGTTGACTCATACCAGAAACTTAGCATATAGCATGTTACGACTCGGACCAAACTCGCTATGCTCGCGCGATG
>NW_027642365.1:0-34825 GCF_032717465.1 Coenobita brevimanus | reverse complement strand
CCCACCGACCCACCCACCCTGACCACCCACTCCTCCCACCAACCCACCCGCCCAACCACCCTTCACCCAACCCCATTCACCCATTTGAACCCGACTTATCCATCAAACTCATCTTATCCAGAACTAACTCACCGACCCCTACCCGACCACCCACATATCCAGCCACCTACCCACCCAGGCCACCAAACGCATCCACTCACTAACCCAATTACCCTTACAACCCACCCAAAACCACTCCACACACTACACCCAACAACCGCCACCCCCCTCCATCATTACCACTGTCCACCCACCCTGGCGATGCACAGAACTACCACACCCACCAACTCAACCTCATCAACTCCAACCATCCAACCAACTGACTCACACACACACACACACACACACACACACACACACACACACAGACTGAGATAGTAAGGGCGTGCCCACACATGTGCTCGAGCAGGTGCAGGCAACATGTAAGCAGCACAGTAACGACCACGCTGGAAACATGTTGGGAGCAGCAGCGTCCAGATCATGGTTGCGATATCATGATGAAGTCTCAAGTGCATGGTATGGATACACATATCCCATCGCCTCTTCTGCAAGTGTTCGAAGCTGCACTGAAACATGTTTGCATACATCTGTCCAAATACTGCTACAAACATGTTCCCGAACATGTTGCCTGCCTTGTTGCCAATATATGTTCGAGAGCACGTGTGGACTAGCCCTAAAACAAACAAATCACACACACACACAGACACACACACACACACACACACACACACACACACACACACACACACACACACACACACACACACAGACACACACACACACACACACACACACACACACACACACACACACACACACACACACACACACACACACACACACACACACACACACACACAGACACACACACACACACACACACACACACACACACACACACACACACACACACACACACACACACACACACACGCACGCGCGCGCAGGGAGAGAGTGGTTCACAAAAATTTCACTCACTAATCATCCTCAGTGGTTGTTTATCTCCAAGGAAGGTAGGCCCCACGTCTTACGAATTACTGTTTGATGATTGGCTGTATAGTCATTTAACAGTATAAACAGCATGTAGTATTGAAACTAGCATAATTATAATATTTAATATTTTACCAAAATATTCGCTCATTAAAACTATTGCCAATTGGATGGCATATTATGGAATCCTAATGAAAATACATTCATAATATAGCTGAATAAAAGGGTATATGTCGGAGATACGAGTCAATATACTGTGCAAGCTGCTATCTGAACAATTCTAGACACTTCCACATCTCATCCGTCCCCGTCACCGTCCCCAACTCCTCCCTCTCTCCTTTCCCACCCTTCCGCATCTGTGTGTGTGTGTGTGTGTGTGTGTGTGTGTGTGTGTGTGTGTGTGTGTGTGTGTGTGTGTGTGTGTGTGTGTGTGCATATATCTGTTCTTATCTAATTGTTCTTACCTAATTGTATCTTTACAGGAATGAGTCAAGCTCGTACTGTCCCGTGAATTAAACCATTTTTATCATACCGGTACATATCCTTAAATTTATGAATAGTTTTGGCACGCATTATTTCATTCGGTAGCGCATTCCACTGATCAATTGCCCTATTTAGTAAACTGAATTTCTTTACGTTTTTCTCACCTCTCTTTATATGCATTTTTTTATTCAATGTCCTCTTGCTGATGCTTCCTCATAGGTTATATAATCATTGACGTCTATTCTTTCTTTCCTTGAGATGTATTTATATAGTGTCATCATGTTTCCTCTTCCTTCTCTCTTGTAGTATTGGTAGGTTCAGTTTCTCTAGTCTTTCTTCATAGCTTAGATCCTTTAAGCTTGGTACCCATCTTATAGCAACCCATTGTACTTTTTCAGTCTTATCTATGTGTTTTTTGAGATAAGGATTCCAGACCATTGATGCAAATTCGAGGTTGGTCTGACGAATGAGGTAATTATCTTTCTCGGCATGCCTTTATTTATATATGTGAGAGCTATTCTCATATTAGCAAGCAGTGTGTGCATGTTTCGTACCTTCTCATTTATGTGGTCTGTCGGAGACAAAGTCTACTATTGATAATCAGTCTTAGATCCTTCTTCTTTTCTGATACGTGTAGGGTTGAACTTCCTAGCTTATAATCCCGATCTGGTCCTTTTCCACTTTTACCAAACTTAATTACATGGCATTTGTCCACATTGACTTCCATTTGCCATCTATTGCTCATTTATGAAGCTTGTTTAATTCTTCTTGGAGCTCTCTGCAAGGGTTTGTAATTCTCCTTTGTATTTTTGCATCATCAGCAAACATATTTAGATAGCATTCCACTCAAATGTTCCTATCTAGCCTATATCATTAATATATACTAAAAACATAATTGGTGCCATCACTCAGCGCTGTGGAACTCTGCTAGTCACTTCCCTCCATGATGAGTAATTACTCCTTACCACTGTTCTCATTTCCCTTTTCTGAGAAAATCCTGCATCCAACAGAACTGATTACCTTGGATTCCTCCTAGATGGTACAGCTTCCATAGAAGTCATTGGTGCGGTATTCCGTCAAATGCTTCCTTAATATCAAAATAGATACCGTCCACCCATCCTTCTCTTTTCCGTTGTGTTTCTGCAACTGTATCATAGTAGCTTAATAGATTTGTAACACATGATTATCTTTTTCTAAAACCGAACTCTCTTTCTGTTATCATATCGTAATATTGCAGTTGGTTTACCTAAATTTTTCTGTTTTTCCAGTACCTTGCATACAACACTATCAGAGATACTGGTCTATAGTTGAGTGGATTCTGTTTATTTCCTTTCTTGATTAGGGGAACAATGTGTGTGTGTGTGTGTGTGTGTGTGTGTGTGTGTGTGTGTGTGTGTGTGTGTGTGTGTGTGTGTGTGTGTGTGTGTGTGTGTGTGTGTGTGTGTGTGTGTGTGTGTCTGTGTGTGTGTGATTTGTTTGTTTTAGGGCTAGTCGTGCTCTCGAACATATATTGGCAACAAGGCAGGCAACATGTTCGGGAACATGTTTGTAGCAGTATTTGGACAGATGTATGCAAACATGTTTCAGTGCAGCTTCGAACACTTGCAGAAGAGGCGATGGGATAAGTGTATCCATACCATGCACTTGAGACTTCATCATGATATCGCAACCATGATCTGGACGCTGCTGCTCCCAACATGTTTCCAGCGTGGTCGTTACTGTGCTGCTTACATGTTGCCTGCACCTGCTCGAGCACACGTGTGGGCGCGCCCTTACTGTGTCAGTCTCTCTCTCTCTCTCTCTCTCTCTCTCTCTTTCTGTGTGTGTGTGTGTGTGTGTGTGTGTGTGTGTGTGTGTGTGTTTCTGTCTGTCTGTCTGTCTGTTTATGCATGTTTTGTTTCTGTGTGTGTGTGTGTGTGTTTTTTTGTTTGTTTCTGTCTGTCTGTCTGTCTTGCTGTGGTGTGTGGAGTGGTTTATGCATGTTTTGTTTCTCTCTCTCACTCTCTCTCTCTCTCTCTCTCTCTCTCTCTCTCTGTCAGTTGGTTGGATGGTTGGAGTTGATGAGGTTGAATTGGTGGGTGTGGTAGTTCTGTGCATCGCCAGGGTGGGTGGACAGTGATAATGGTGGAGGGGGGAGGGCAGTTGTTGGGTGTGGTGTGTGGAGTGGTTTTGGGTGGGTTGTAGGGGTAATTGGGTTAGTGAGTGGATGCGTTTGGTGGGCTGGGTGGGTAGGTGGCTGGATATGTGGGTGGTCGGGGAGGGGTCGGTAAGTTAGGTTTGGATAAGATGAGTTTGATGGATAAGTCGGGTTCAAATGGGTGAATGGGGTGGCGGAGTGAATGGGGTTGGGTAAGAAGGGTGGATGGGCGGGTGGGTCGGTGGGAGGAGTGGGTGGACAGGATGGGTGGATGGGCAGGGTGAGGTGGGTGGGGAGTGTTCAGGGAGAGGTGGGAGGGTTGTGTGGATGGATGAGATGGATGGCATTGTTGGGTGACCAGGGTGGGTGGAATTCGTGAGTGGGAAGGGTGGGTGGAATTTGTGAGTGGTGAGGGTGGGTGGTAGGGGTCGGTGGGCAAGATAGGTTGTCGGGATGTGTGGGCAAAGTGAGTCGCCAGGGTGAGTGGGCACCGTTGGTCGCCAGGGTGGCTGAGACGATTGCGTGGTCGGGATGATCTAAGTGGGTGGTTGGGTTGGGTGGCTGGATGGGTTCAGGGTGGAGAAGTGAATGAGTAAATGAGTTGAGTGGCATTGTTGGGTGAACTTCGTGTGTGGCATTCGTGGGTTAGCAGGGTGGATAGCAGGGATCGATGGGCTGGGTGGGTGGCAGGGGTGAGGTCGGTGGGTTGTGTTGGATGGGTTGAGTGGGTAGGTGGATAAGTAGGTGAGTGTATATGTGGCTGTCCACATGACAAGGCAAGAGAGGGACTTATCTGGCCATATAACTTTTAACTGTTACTTGGATTTTAGTCTATCGCTTAGAACACGTTGGATAACTATTTGGAAACCAGACTCTATACATTAAGGTCATTGTATTGAAATCTGCTAAAACTTCGATATAATCACTTAATTAACTTTATGCTACAAGAACAAAGAACTTTCAGGTGATAACACAATCCCATACCCGAACATTTATGCATTAATGCCGCACATGATGCAAATGAAACCCCCGGCCTCAAGGATTAAATGAATGGGCTCGACACACTTAGCATGAACTTTGAATGAACTTCCCCCAAACGCAGCTTCACACCCACACACCTGATGTCATTTACAGTGTTACCAGGACCGATATATTGGTTGAAAGGTGTCTTGGCCGGGGGGGTCGTTTCTTTTATGAGTGACTGTACCTCTTCACTCCATCCCTCAACCCCATCCTTGGCCTCCTCCCTCCTTCTTCCCTCCTCCACCTCACTCACATACACTCTCCTCAGTCTTTCCCTTTCCATCCTCTCCACATGGCCAAACTACCTCAATGTGTTTGTCCTAATGCTTCCTATCACATCCACATCCAGACCACAACGCTCCTTCACTTTCTCATTTGTCAGACTGTCTCTCCATTTGACTACGCATGCTTCTCTCAAATAACTCATTTCTTGGTGAGGGTATTAAACAAAATTAATCTTTAACCAGCTGCTGAGTACTTTAGTCGCGGCGCGCGACGCTGAGGTTATTATCGTGCCCTGGCAACCTACCATTCAAAAGCGAGTCTGATTTCGTGTATGAGATGCATGTGATTCGTGTATAATATGGTTGTGTATAATAATATTCGTGTAAAATATATTCGTTCATAATAATATGATTCGTATATAATATGATACGAAATCGGACGCACTTCTGAATGGGTACGATAATAACAACCCCAGAGTCTTCCGCCGCGACTATAGAAGGTTAATTTATTTTATTCTCTCTACACCTTAATGTTGGGACTGAGCATATGAATAAGGCATGTCTCTTAGTCAAGGGATGGAATCAATCTCCCATTACCTCTTCAACATGATTATGTATAATACAACTCGTGCTACATGATTTTATTCGGCAGAGAGGAGACTTCGCATACTGAAGCACAGAAATGCACGTTTCAGCGTAAAAGGGGAAAAGCCAGTTGCATGTTTTTGAGATCTTCCAGTTGGATAAAGAGTAAGATACAGCTAACATGTTAAATGAGAGCAAAAATCTTTAAATCTCTTCATTTCATTTTATTGGGAAAAAAAAAAAAAAATCTAAGTTCTGCAAGATCGAGAGGGGAAATACAACTGCATGTTTCAGAGTCTGTAACTGCAGGAAAATACAAATGCACATACACGAACACACATCTATGAGTAAGACTTCTATGAGGCATTAAAAGATTACTGCCATAAAAAACTATACTTAAGAAAATAGTAAAACAAGAAACGGTGCCAAGTCGCAGCAATCCCGTCCCCGGCAGTCATTTTACTGCTGACATAATAAAAACAGGAGGAAGAAAGATAGCTGTGATTATATCGGCATATGCTCCACAGGCAGGATTGGATGAATCAGAGAAAGATAGATTTTGGGATGATTTAATACGTGTAGTGGGTGGTATGCGGGATGATGAGATAGTGATTTTGGGAGGGGACTTAAATGGTCATGTAGGTGAAGCAGCCCAAGGTTATGAAGGAGTGCATGGGGGATGTGCATATGGTCTAAGGGAATGCAGAAGGGGAAAGGATACTGGAGTTTGAGGAGGCAAATTAGGACATGATTGTGTGCAACACATATTTTAGGAAAAAGAGACAGTAGGTTAATTACGCATGAGTCTGGGGGAAATAGCAGCTTGATAGATTATTTTCTGGTTAGGAGGGGTCAGATAGGAGGTTAGTGGGAGGGATGTTAAAGTTATAGGAAGTGGGAGGAGTGTGCAGCAGCACAAACTATTGATTTGTGATATGGTGCTTAAAGAACAAATGATGAAAAAGAGGACTTATGTACCTAGGAGGAAAATATGGAAGCTGAAAAACCAAGTAGTAAGGGATGCCTTTTATAGCGAGTTGAGGAGAGTGGTGGCTGAACAGGGAGCTGTAGACAGAGGCGTTAATGAACAGGGTACAGAGCCCTCAAGAACAATTTCTTGAGAGTTACTGATGCAATATGCGGGCTGGACAAGAGGACCACCAAGACATAAAGTAACTTGGTGGTGGGATGAGGTGTGAAAGCTGCAATTAAGGAGAAAAGAAGGCTTTTCCGGGAATGGAAGAAGGGTGGCAGTAAAGAGGAATATTTGGCTGCCAAGCGTAGGGCTAGGAGAGAGGTATACAGGGCAAAGTCTGAGTCACAGAGATAATTACTTGATAACCTAAATCATGGGGAAAGGAAAAATATACATTAGGCAGTGGCAGGTCAGGTGAAGAGGGATGATCTGGATGATTATAGGTGAGCAGTGTGTGAAGAATGATGAAGGAAGGGTAGTGGTGAACAGTGAGGATATTAAAGATGCATGGAGAGAGCATTATAACCGGTTGTTGAATGAGGAGTTTGACTGGGACAGGGAAGGTTTGGAGCCAGCAGATTCAGTGTTCAAGTCCTTATCTTTTGATTGATACTGCTACCGTGGGAGTGAGGCAATAGGCAGGATGAGGGTGGGGAAGGCAGCAGGTGTGTCTGTGTTGATCAGTTTGAATGTTGATATTCAGGCGATATAGGGGTGAGTTTAGTCACTGACCTGATAAATAGGATTATTTATGAGTGTGTTGTCCCAGATGATTGGCTGAAGAGTGTATAATTGTAAAATGTGTATAAAGGGGAAGGGTGATGCCCTGGAAAGAGGGAATTATAGAGGTATAAAGCTTTTAGATCAGATAATGAAGGTAATGGAGAGAGTTTTAGAAGGTATGATTAGAGAAAGAGTGAATACGATGAGATGCAGTTTGCTTATACCAGGTAGGGGGACCACTGATGCCATATTCATTGTTCGACAGCTTCAGGAAAAATATATTGGTAGGAGAAGGGATCTTTATTTTGTTTTTGCTGACGCAAAGGCTCCTTTGACAGAGTCCCTAGAGAGGTGGTGAAGTGGGCAATGAGAAAGTTTGGCTTGGAGGAGTGGCTGGTTAGGGTGGTTATGGCCATGTATGTGGGTGCTCACACCCAGGTGAGAGTGAATGGAGATTTGAGTGATGAGTTTTCCAGAATGTTATGTGCATCAGGGGTCGGGTCTTGAGTCCCATGTTGTTTATCATGGTAACGGAAGCCCTTTCACGTGACTTTAGAAACGGACTCCCGTGGGAGTTGTTGTATGCTGATGATTTGGTGTTGATTGCAGAGAATGAAAGGGAGGCGGGAGGAAAGGTTTTAGGAAGTGGAGAGATGGTATGGGGCAAAAGGGTTTAAGGGTAAATGCAGATAAAACAAAAGTGATGATATCTAGGGTTGGTGGCGGTACTGTCAAAGACGAGGGAGAGTGGCCATGTGCAGTTTGCCACAACGGCGTGGGAAGTAATTCCATTCTGTGTGGTGTGTGTGATAAATGGGTGCATAAGAGATGTAGTGGTATCAGAGGTAGACTGGTGAGATAATGCTGATTTTATGTGTACGGCGTGCCGGGGGTGAGCAGGTGGAGATCGTCAGACTGTGAAAGAATTGAACTTGCTGGTGAACTTCTCTTGAGTGTGTGGAAGAGTTTTGTTATTTAGGAGACATGTTGTGTGCTGGAGGTGGGGGCTGGAGCTAGCTCTGTGGCTAGGGTGAGAAGTGGCGGAAGAAGTTCAGGGAGCTCTTGCCTCTCCTGACATTGAGAGGGCTCTCCCTACGTGCTAAGGGGTCTTTGTATGCAGCGTGGTGTTAGGAGTGTAATGCTGTATGGTAGTGAGACCTGGGCAGTGAAGGAGGAAGATAAGCCTGCCGGCTCAGACGTACAGAAATGACAATGATTAGGTGGATGTGCAGTGCGTCCCTGCAGTCTCGAAGGCCTGGAGGGGCTGGGTTTACAATGGAAGAGTTGAGAGGTAGGATGGGACTGGAGTGTATTGGTGTTGTGATGAGGAGAGGTAGATTGAGGTGTATTTGGACATGTGGAGAGGATGGGGGATGATAGTTGGGTGAGGAAGGTGAGAAGTGTTAGTATTGGGGGTGGGCAGATCGAGGTGAAGACCGAGAAAGACATGGGACGAGGTCATTAAGTGTGGCCTTAGGGTTAAGGGACTGATCAGGGAGGCTGCAACCTGGATCGTGCAGCATGGAGAGCCGCCATTAAGAGACCAAGGCCGACACACGCAAGCATGTTGGAGCCTTTAAAACGAACGATGAAAAGAGAACGATACTGTCAAAGGAGGTGATGGCTCGATCAGTAGAGAGGTGGCCTGCAGTCCTGTTCAACTCCCGCTGGGGCAAAGGAACGGTTTGCTGATTTGAATTTCATAAAAAAATTTTACCGATCTACCAGAAAGACCCGCCTACATGTCGTAAAAATACCCCCGCTAACACCAGTGCTGAACGAGACAGCTGTAGCATGTACTCAACACGGACTGTAAGTGTTACCTCCGAAATGGTGACATGTGGAGGTGTGTGTGGTACGTGGGAGGATTACTGGGCCTTGGGAGCAGGCTGTGAAGTTTATTCCCAGAGTCGGGATTAAAAATATGTATATATATATATATACATATATATATATATATATATATATATATATATATATATATATATGAAGTTTGGAGTAAATTGGGTGAAAATTTGATTTTATGTCTATCTGAAGTTTTATCTGTCATTGATCCCCCCTCACGATTAACTAGGGGGCGACTTAATGTAATGGAGGTATGTTATAGGATGCAGATTTGAAAACTGCATAATTTGAAATTTGTTTTCATGTCGAGATGACGAATTTGAAAACCCCCTTGTCGATTTTTTCGAGGGTGCCAACGCTCCGGGCTTTCTGGCCACCTACGGCCAGAATTTAATCAAGTGACCAAAAGGGTATAGTCCCACTATCCCTGTACTTTTATTCATAATTGCACCAGTAGTTTACGCGTAAAATTGTTGACAGATGAGATTGACACACTGACTGACATATGATAGACGGATAAATGACAACAAAATAGATAAATAAACAGACAAACCGAGCGAGCCTCTACCCTTCCCCGAGCCCTTCCGGGGTGGGGACGGGGTGAAAATCTTACTACAAGGTTTAGAACTCCTTTTTCAATAAATGATGATAAACGTTTGTCAGCGGATGGTAAAACCTATGAGTTTATGGGAAAAAAATAAAACTGAGCAAATCCACAGTGTGTACTGATGGGAGATGTTCTAAATGAAAGTGTTGCAGTCATTTCAGTCAGTTAAGTGACTTCACCTGACAGCAAAGCTTCTGAGTTTGTCATAGCAATTCTGTAAGAAGCAGTTAGCTTTAGTAGTTCGAGAGAACAGCAGTTGAAAAATTCCCGTCGCCACTGAATAATAGGGTTATACACGTCAATATTATATACCTTTTGTCGATACTTTCGAAGAAGAAAGTCAGTGAAAAATGTGTACTAGGATCAGTAAAAACATTTATCTGCAAGAGACAAGTCAAATATGACTCCAAAGACTCTGCGTCAGCAGTTAATAATAATTTCTCCTGCTTTTAAAACATTATACTAAAAAAGACAGAGTTTGGCCAGATGAGGAAAGAAATCGGTTGCAAGTTTGTGGGGCCTCTCAGTCGGAGAAATTAAAATCGTAAACACAAAATCTATTAACAAAACCTTTTCAATAAAATGATGCCGCAAAATAAACAATGCATCGAATGAACGAGAGACAAGCAAATTTACAAGTTTGGTAAATCTCCTTGGTGAAAATAAAAACCGAACTTGTCAAAAGACAGCGTTTTCTTTTCAATTAAATGATATCACAAAAGAACAGTCCTGTCTGTGGTCGACAGAAAATTCCAATTTCAAGTTTTGAAGTCTTTGAATGAGACGAGCGCCGGCTGCACATACAACAAGTAAAATCAAACCCTCCAGAGTTTACCTGAAATCCAAGTTTATGAGTCATCGCGACTCCACAAACCCCAAGAAGTGCAGTTGAGAAGTGAAAAGTTATAATTAGGCATCTGGCGGTAACATTTCGCCTGGGAGTGATGAACGCATGGACTTGGCACATTTCAGGACATTATACTGGGCGTACCAGGACACACACACGGGGATCGCCCTTCAATTACCATTGCTCACAAGGACACACACTTATAAAGACACACTTCTCGGGAGACACTCATGACGCATTCACAAAGACACACAATTATCGAGACGCATCAGGACGCGTACACATTGACACACACGCTGCAGATGGCACAACACAGAAGTTTAGTATACAAACATGGAAGGAGATCTTGAAAGGTAAACGAATCATGGGATGGGATGGAATGAAAATATTATAGTAAGACATCGAGCTATCGTGGTTAATCATGATTAGTGAGACTTCTCGCACTGAAGATATTAAAACAGAACCGATCCTGACGTATTAAAAGTTCATCATGCCCTTCACCCCCTTCCTAGTTCCTCCTCAGTAATGACAATCTCCACCTTGTCTGTCCGTCTGCCTGGTGTGTCTGCCTCTGTCTTTCACCATCTCTCTATACTTCTCCCAACTTCCCTCTCTTCTCCCTTCCTCCTTATCTCTCATCTTTCTGTTTCTTCTTGCTTGTCCCATTTCCCTTCCTCCTGCCTTTTCAGTCCATGCGTTTTTCCCATTACCCTTATTCCTCTTCCATCCTTTGTCCAGATTCTCCTCCCACTTTCCTGTTCCTACTCTCCTCTTCTGGTCTCTTTCACTTCTCATTTTCCCCCTTTTCCTTGCACATACTTTCTCCCCTTTCCTTGCACTTTTTCTCCCGTCAATACCTTGTCCGATTCTTCCCCAGCTCTTGTTTAGTACTCTCCGTCTCTTCTCCTCTCTTTCGTTTCTCTTCCCTTCCCCCTTCCTTACGCTTTTTCTCCCTTCATCCTCTTCTCTCCCTCTCTCTCTCTCTCTCTCTCTCTCTCTTTCTGTCCCTATCAGCTCCGTCTATCTATCTCTTATTGTCCTTTTCTCAGTCCCTCTTTCCTTCATCTGTCCTTCACTCTTACTCTACCTCCTTCATGCCTGGTAAGTCATCTCTCGTGATTTCCCTTCCCCTCTTACCATCCCTCACTCCTCTCCCTCCTTCCTCATTTCCCCTCTTGAAATGCCTCACCATCTTTCGCCGTTTCATGGATGATAAGAGATCCCTGTGAGACGTGTTGTCAACGATTCAAGGCCTAATCTGGTAGTTCTAATTTTAGCTTACTCTCTTACTCATCTTCCTTATATTTATTTTTGCTTTCTTTCTTACCATTCTTCTCCTCCTGTTCTTCCGATAGATCCTCATCTGCTTCCTTCTCTTCTTTTTTTTTCTTTACCTATCACTTCATCTTCACCATTTTCTTTCTTTCCTACTCGTCCTGCTTCCTCTCATCCAATTGACGTCTCTCTTTCTATTCCTCCTCCTCTTCCTCGCATTCCCCCTCACTTTCATCCTCCTCTTTTCATATCCTCTTCTTCCTCCTCCTCCTCTTTCATCCCTTCTCCTTCTGCTTCCATCATATCCCAGTTCCCCTTCTCTGAAGCTCTACAATCAGAAAGTTGATTTATTGTAAGAAATCTCTCTCTCTCTCTCTCTCTCTCTCTCTCTCTCTCTCTCTCTTTCTCTCTCTCTCTCTTTCTCTCTCTGTCTGCCTGTCACCTATCTGTCTGTCTGTCTCTCTGTCTTTGTCTGTGTGCCTGTCTGTCTGTCTGTCTGTCTCTGTCTCTGTCTGTCTGTCTCCTTGTCTGTCTCTAATGAGCTCCACCACACTCTACGAAAATTTCAGTTACCCATGACACTTGAGAATCCAAATAAAGATACGGCGATTTATATTTCTACTCTGTCTCTCCTAATCTCCATTTACCATCGTAGAGAGAGAGAGAGAGAGAGAGAGAGAGAGAGAGAGAGAGAGAGATACTGATGCAACCAGGACAGAAAATTATGTAGACAAAAGTTTACATGCAAGAAGTATACAGACGTACTCGCACATACATATATACAGGCAGAGAAGATTAAGAAACAATACAGACAGAGAAATGAACATATTGAGAGAGAGAGAGAGAGAGAGAGAGAGAGAGAGAGAGAGAGAGAGAGAGAGAGAGAGAGAGACTGGCATGTTGATGCACTCCAGACTGAAAAAGATACAAATGATAAATACTTACACACATACAAATCGTACTCGCGCATGTACATAGGGCAAGCAGACAAGAAGATGAATAAAAGCAGCTAGATATACAAATATAATGAGGATACAGGAGAGAGAGAGAGAGAGAGAGAGAGAGAGAGAGAGAGAGAGAGAGAGAGACAAACAGTTAGACAGAAAGATTATTAGTAAATAAAAACATTTTTATAAAGAAGACTGACACTAGTGAAGATATCAAAAAAAAGAGGAAATATTTAAAATAAAGAATCTGCGCCGTAAAATAACCGGTTTATGAGAGACTGAACCCCGCCTTGCACACTCCTAACCTTTAATTGACTATCGTAAAATCGAAGTCACTTCATCCTTACTCGAACCTCAATCCATTTTCCACCATCCAAATACAGAAAAATGGAGCTAAATAGACAAAGATTTGACTTTGCGCTGCGGCTTTTGCTCTCAGACCGATTGTTCATTGCATTGAATCACATCATCTTTCTTTGTCGTTAAATCCTCCCATCAACTCTGCTTCGAAAGAGTATTATTGAAGAAGATACAGAGGTTTACAGTTAAAGCCCTGAACTTCAGTTAATCCACAACATTTGATAGTTAAAGCTGCTGGATAGCCTTTTCGTGTTCTCCCAGATGAAAGAAGTGGACTGAAAGCGACACTCGGTCCTCCCACATTACTAATACTTCAAATAAATAAACATTAATATGCAGTACATACTACACTAGCGCATAACGGCACGGCAAACTAAACAGTAATCGCCTGAAACAAGAAAACAAAAAAGATTCACATACATAATAATTATATAAAGAAAATATTAATATCACTAATGTCAAATGGTCGGCAGTACACGTGGATAATGCTTGATGTAGAGAACAATTTTTCCAGTGTTAAGCACATTTCACATGCAGTGATCAAATACATGATAGAGATGAAGTGTGAGGGCAACCCAAAGCTAGACTCGATATTACTCATCAGCAAATGGAAAAACCTGCGCAAGCATCAACACTTCGAAATGATGTAATGACATATACAATTTCCTCTTGTAATAAGTTAAAAAATGAACTAATCCTTGTAAGATCCGGTCCCAAAACTCAGACGTGCTAGGCGAAGGAATAAAGCCATCATCTTTATATTTACTCAGTTTCCAACCATCTCACATAGGTAGGTAGGATCCTGACACTGAATATAGGAGACTCATAACAGCTGCAATAATATGTTCTCAGATTGCTCCAGTTTAATGATCCATGCTCGAGCGTATTCACTCAAGAACCGAAGATTCTCACAAATCCAGTTAACCGCTTCTCCCCGGTCTCAACAACTCTAGTATTTCATTCCAGCCAACTGCAAGCAATAATTTCACCTGAGTCAGTCAACACGCCCGGGAGTGATATCCAATGAAACCTACCAGCAATGGGCCAAACATCCATTCACTCATTATTTTCGGCATGTAACACAAGAAGTTTCCAGAGGAACACTCAGTGGAGTTACGCATCTCTTCGACAAGGGCAACGTAATTTCCAAACCACTCTTCGTAATTGATTAGGGTTTCTCATCATCGACAGGATTCTCAAAAAGTGGATCCGGAATCAGTAATGAGATCTGGATCGGTCTCAAAAGTTAACTGATTGTTCCCTAGGACATGGGCTATCTACACTACCAGAGTTGGTCCAAATCTCCCTATTTTTTTTTTTTAATCATGCCATTATACAGACAAAGAAATCACATAAACAAACATACAGGGGTGAAAATATTACTCTCCTTAAACAGAGAGAAGGATAATTAAACACACAATATATTTCACATACACATACACACATATCATATGTTTAACTGAAACAAAATTAATACCAAGGATATCCAATGACATACTAAACTTAGAGTAGAACATAATATATGGAGAGCAGACAGAAATTTAAAAAAAGGAGGAGGACTTATAATATATTTTTAGAAAAATCTAAAAGTCAATGAAATAAAAACTAGATAGCTCATCATTAGTAGAACTGATTGCAGAAGAGATCAACACATTCGAAGGTACAATAATTGTAGCCAATTTGTACATGCCACCCAGATCAAACACATGGGAAAGTAGACATGAGGATCAAGGAGCGAGTACAATTCAGAGTTTATGATCATTACTAGATAAAATGGAAGATAAATCAGAAAGAATTATACTAACTGGGGATTTCAATACAAATATAAAATTGGAATACTCTAGATATAATTAGCCAATACAGGGTTGTTAAATCAAAGGTACCTTGATCTCGTACAAGAGTTCTTCCTAACTACTATGTGTAGAAAAAGAGGACTGGATGTACCTTCAGTGCTAGATCTAATATTTACTAGGCAAGTACAAAATATTGACAGTTTAATATAATGTCCTCCACTCCGCAAAAGTGAATATGCAGTACTAAATCTATAACTTTAGGATAAGATATTTATTACAGTAAACAGCAAGTGACAGATAGCCAAAAAAGCCTAAACAATAAAAAGGAAATTATCAACACCTAAAGAAGTATTTCTTAGAAGTTGATTGGGAAAATGAGCTTAGAGGACAAGATTTAAATGCTGTATATAAAAAATTCTGTGAATTTTATGAAATAGGAGTCCAGTAGTACATCTCATAAGCACAAAAAGAAGCAGATAAGAAAATACAGAAATGGTTCAATTACAGAATGTAAAAAATCAAAAGAAAGAAGACATTTGTTGTGGAATAGATATATATTACATAATAGTGAAAGGGCGCAGCACACACAAACAGGTAAGAAACGATTATACAAGAATAAGGAGGAAGCCCAAAATAGGTTTGAGGAGGATATAATAAATAAAAGTAGTGATCAATAAAGCTGTTTTATTGTATTATATCAGAAGCAAAACCAAAGTAAAAGATATAATACAATCAATTACGGATCTTATATAAATACTTATAATATAGCATAAGATACAGAAGCACTAAATAAGAATTCCCAATTAGTTTTTTTATAAGTAAAAAATTTTGGGAGGATCTATGTGGAACATGCATGTTCACATTATTACCACAGATATATAAATATAGAAAAAGTAATACAGGAGGAGTTGGCAGATTAGATAGAGGAAAAAGCAAGTGGTCCTGATGAGCATGTTGGGTACTCACGAGAATGTGCAAAGGAAGTTAAGTAAAACCACACTTTTAATTTTCAAGAAATTTTTTGAGTCAAGGTAAATTAATTGATATTTGGAAAAAAATAAATATTGTCCTCTTATTCAAGAAAAGTGAAATAGACAAAATCCACTCAATTACCGACCAGTATCACTGGACCAGTGTTGTAAGCAAGGCTAGAAAAGTTTATAAGAAAAGCTTGAGTAAATCAGGAAGAACACAGTATGATAATAGAAAAGACTGTTTGATTTCAGAAAAGGAAAATCGCGTATTATTGAATCTGCTGAGCAACTATGACAGAGTAGTCAAACACAGTACAGGAAAGGGAAGGATGGGTTTACAGTTTCTATTTAGATTCTCAAGAAAAGTTTTGACCACAGTACCACAAATTTTTATGGAAACCGTACCATCAAGGAGGAACTCAAGGCAAATCTGTTTTGTTGGACGCAAAACTTTCTCATAAAAAGAGACATGAGAACAGTACTAAGAGGGAACCACTCATCATAGAAAGAAGTGACTAGTGGAGTAAACCATTGTAAAATGCTAGTACTAACTATGTTTTTAGTGGAATATAAATGATATAAACAGTAACACTGAAAATGAGAGCTAGCCCAATATAAGCAGATGATGCAAAAATGCAAAGGAGAATTACTATCACAGACTCTTGTATGGGTTACAAGAAGAATTAAAAAATAACTTCATTGAATGGAGTAGTACATGGCAAATGGAATTCAATGTGGACAAGTGTCATGAAATCAAGTTTGGCAAAAGTGGAAAAAGACCTGATTGGGATTATAAGTTGTGAGTCAACTCCTATACACATCAGTATGAGAGAAAAACCTAGGTGTGATCATCACAATATTTCATCTCGCATTTGACTACACAGCCGAAGGCACGGAACATGTATACACTGCTTGTAAATATGAGAATAGCATTCACATACATAAATGAAGACATGCTAAGAAGGATAATGTTGAATAGACCAACCCTGGAATACGCATCAGTAGTTTGGAGTCCTCATCTCAAAAAGCACATAGACAAGATTGAAAAAGTTCAAAGGGCCGCTACAAGATGGATACCAAGCTTAAGGGACCTAAGCTACAAAGAAAGACTAAATAAACTGAATCTACCAACACTACAGGAGCGAAGTGCGACACGAAAATGCTATATAAGTGTATATCAGGGAAGGAGAAAATAGACATAAATGATTACATAACATATGGAGAAGCATCAGCAAGAGGACACCGCAAAAAACCGTGCATAAGAAGAGAGGCTATACATATTAAGGAAATTCAAGCTCGCAAACAGAGCAATTGATCGTCGGAATGCACTACCGCCGCGTGTGCCAAAATAATTCACAAATTTAAGGACATAGCGTACAATAAATATGGTTTAAGACAAGGGATAAAAGAATACGAGCTTCGACTCATTCCTTGCAAAGATACAATTAGGCAGGTAAGAACACACACACATTACATTACATTATATAAATAGTTACAGATAAATTTAGATAGACAGATTAATAGATAGATAGATAGGTAAATAAAATAAATGTATATATATATACTTATCGCATATTCGTGATATTGTAGAATCTCACTTATCCGTTAGCCAATCAAATGGAATTGACGCTAAACCGGACAAGTTAGAGAAAAATTCTAAAACTAATCAATCGTGAGTCTAGGACGTTTAACCGGGTTTTCAAATTCTCACCACGCTCATCCCATTCCTGAATGTTTTCGCTTTGCCACCAGATTCACCGCAGTCCCCGCCACTGTTTTGATGGGTTAATGGTGTAAACACTGCAATACATTTCAATGTTGTATTGGTCATAATATTTATGGACATCAGCCATATTTCTGTGTACACCTACCAGTATGAGTATGTCCAGCAGCAAGAGAGTGGTTCTGACGCTGAAACAGGCCTGACATCTCAAAAAGACTGGGAGAAAAAACCTGCACGCAGGGATTTGGTACATGAGTACAACGCCGGGAAGCCTAGTACTATTTATGACATACACATCAAAAAGACAATCTTTTGAAATATGCTGCACAGTCTGATGTCACTCAAATTAAAAGAAAACAGATGTACAGTTAAGACAGCGAAATTTGAGGAGTTGGGTACTGTACTATACGAGTGATTTGGGGGGAAAAGAGCAGAGGAATTTGCCATTACTGGATCTGTTCTCATGAAGAAGGCTACGTGATTTATATGAACAGTCGGGATACAAGGGCCATGTACTTTCACTTAGGTTGGCTACATCGTTTTTGTGCCACGGCATTAAGAAGCTCAAGTTATGTTGTGAGTAGGTGGTCGCCTGATAAGAGTGCAGCTGAGGACTTCAAAGAGAAATTTTGTGAATTGTTAGTGAGTATAACCTCGAGTCTCGAACTTCGTTACAACGCCGACGAGACTTCCCTCTTTCTGAGCATGATGCTCTGAGAAGACGTTGGCAGGGCCATCTGAAAACGAGGCCTCTGGATTTAACCTCGGCCCCTATCTCCGCCGACGTATGCTGCAACATTTTGTATTTGCATTAGTCCCGGTGACGTACTGGTACGCCGTGTAATTGCAAGGTCCTCTGAATTTGCACAATTTTCAATTTTCGCACGCGGATTTTCGCACAAATACACGGGACATCTTCCTCTTATTCCTCTACAAGATGTTGGTCGGGACAATGGGCCTTATTAACCTCGGCATTTCCCCTCACTTTCATTGTACAAAGCAATTCACCTGTTATTAGTGACAATAATAGTAAAGATATTCAGGGCCAGAGTGATTCCCCAATCGATGACAATGTGGAGGACAAAGTTTACATAGCATTAGATCAGTCAGGCCGATCAGGTAATGTCGCGGTGAAAAGGTCAGGTATGGTGATTAGTTAGTGAGTGAAATACGCTTATAATGCCTATATTACTGCTTGAAAACCAATATACTCTCATACTACATATAAATTCGTACCAAGTAAATTTAAAATAGTCACTGTTTATGAGTTGTGTGAAATTTAGTTACCCTCCCATAGAACTCTCGCTTTCTTTGGTGCCAGCATGTTAGAAAATCTTTGTCAGATAGTGAGGACCTCCTAGCCTGGATCGTGGTGATGACCTCAGGTGAGCGATTTCTCTATGAATTTTCGATGTTTCTCACCAAAAGCAGCGGTTTTTCCCCAATCAAAGCTTTTTTTCGGGATCAACTCGGGATTGGCCGATGTCGGAGGTGCGGAAAACCTCGGGACGCGATGGGCTAAGAAAAATGAAGAGAGAGTGACTGTCCAACTGCTGTACCTCCTAATGTTGCAGGCACACGTCCTTATAGGTTTTTTTGGTGATTGCACACATCTTCCCGAGTTTTTTAAGTGAGTAGTCTAAATCTCCCTGTTGATTACATGGCCCAATCGAGCGCTTGGATTACAAGATACATGTTCACTAACTGGTCCCACAATCATTCCGTGCCCCAAGTCAAACAGCACCTGAGGAAAAAGGACTTCCAGAGCTTTCAAAGGTCATTCTGCTCCTTGATAATTGTCTGGCTCCATCCTGAGCCAAAGGAGCTTGTTTACGGGAAATTAATATGGCTATATATCTACCCCCTGACATCACTTCATTAATTCAGCCACTGGCCCGTCGTAGCCAGGCAGTAAAACCCAACTATTAGGAAAATCCATTCCCCCAAATATGTGTAGTTCACTGCAAAGTGTTATGCTGGATTTTTTTAAATCTTTCAACTTGAAGGAGTGTGCTTTTGCCCTGGCTGATTTCCTTTGAAGAAATTCTGCCAAGACAACTCCTTAGTTACAGGCGCGGAGGGAAGTGTGGCCAGATACTGAAGCCAATAGCCTGTGTCGGCCTGACGAGAGGGAAAAAAGAGCCTGAGCATCAGATGATCGAGGATATTATTGCCGAAGTTCTTAGGTGCCATCCACTACACCAACTTCAACCCACTGAACTCATAGAGATTGCTAGATGCCGACATATCTCCAACAGAAAAAGTTCTTTCTGACCAGAAAATGTCAACATTATTCTTTTGCCTCGTAAGAAAGATGTGGAATAGGTGGAGTCAAGCGATGAGGAAGAGGAGGAAGGAGTATGTTCTTGCGAAAGATGCCGATGAATCATTTCAAAAGATATTCGATTCTACGGAGTAGAACCCAGTTTACTAGCTACATGAACTGCTTCATTGCTTTGTAGCCATTATGATGACTTCCAAAATCGTCATAGTGTTGCAATCAGTCAGACATCAGGAACTTTTTTTATGAGGGAGCAAACATGTAAAAACAGCAAACATTTCACTCGTATCAATTTGTGGGGTTCCCAGACAGTGACGCAACAACGTCCTCACCAGCAAGTACTCCAGCAAAAATGGCTTCTCCATCGCTCTTCACCATCAGGCCTGTTCGACCCTCCCGCCAGCTAATCCACTCACGTCGATGGGGCCTGTATCACTCCACGACTATGCCTCCCTCTCCCAGCCCTCCCTCTGAATCGGAAAGTGATGTGGATGATGTGATGATAAGTGATGATGATGAGTGATCATGTACAGTAAATACAGTAAAAAAAAAAATAAAAAAAAGGAAAATTTAAAAAAGACAAAACAATGTATGTATATAGTTGAAGGATACAATAATTTAGCAGTGGTTAACATTTAATTCCTTTACAGTATTATTTCAGTAAATATAAGTTTATTATACATACAATTGTATTTGATATTTAGTAAAATTATTACAGTAGAAATTGTGTGGCTTTTCGTGGGTTGGGAGGTGGATAACTGCAGTTTCCATTAGCATCGACGAGTTTTAGGTGAAGACATATACACATTACTGGAATATTGTACATTGTATGCTATACATATTAGAATATGTTACATTATTTTTATGTATTATTTACATTGATTATTATGCATGTGGTATTATTACTGTATATGGAAAAACACGTTGTTTCTGTAGTGTACGGTGCAAGACAACAGAGTCAGGTGTTAATCGATTACAACTAGAATAATAGTCTGCCGGCATTTAGCATTCCCTCGTATTTCCCGGGGTTGACTATAATTCTACTGTGTATATATATATATATATATATATATATATATATATATATATATATATATATATATATATATATATATATATACATATATATACACAAACAAAACATTGACTACATTCTGTAGCTTCACATAAACGAAACCACAGAGTCACCAGGATGCTGTCATGTTAAAAAAGGGTGCCAAATCCCTGATCATGTGATTCTTCCGTCACAATAATCATCCAACCAGCTCGATCTCTTCTCCATCCACTAGTCTCACCGACTTCCAGCTCTTCTTCACACTCTTCATCTGCCATGTCCCTCCACCTTCTCCTTAACAGAAACTCCTCCCTGCTTTCAAATCTCCACCAGATATGCCTTTTTCACCACTCTATTGTTATCCATTCTCTCCAGATGACCATGTTCTTCACTAATATCTTTCACGAATCACATTACTTCGTATCCTATCGACTCTCTGTACTTCATGTATTTCTCATCAGTCCCATCTCCACTGCACTAATTCTTGACTTTTCATTAATGACACACCATAGTCTCACATTCATATGTTAAAGCTGGGCACTAACACTCCTTCATGTAAGCCTCGTGCAGTTGCAACACTCATTTAATCTGTTTCTTATCAAAGCCTTCGTTGCTAATTATTTTCCTTCCTAGATTACATTCTACTTTCCATTTTTATTGCACATTTTCCTCTCTTTTGGTCATTAAACCCAGGTATTTGTAACTCTCACTGTTCTAGTTTCTCTCCCATTTCACTGTAATATCAGACTGGGAGTCACCTATTCTCCAAAAAACCATCACTTTAATCTTTTCTAGCGCTCATAGACTTCAGCATAATTTTGCACTAGTATACGAAGTTCTTGTCCGGTATTTTGCAAATGGTAATGCATCAAGATTACAACAAATTTGAGATAATCCACCAATAATATTTTGATTACCATCTTCCTGATCTCCTCTCCATTACTCGTGTTTTTTATTCTCTCATCACCCCAACAATATTATTATTGAATAACTATGGAGACTTCATACAACCTTGCCACGCGCCAACGCCGATCGTGAACCATTCACTTATTACCTATTAACCCTTACACATGCTTTCACTACCATCATAAAAACTCTTGATGAAGCACTCTAGCAGGCTCAATATTTACACCGAACATCATAGAATTTTCCATAACCTTGGGTCCCCTTTGTTTTTGCTTAGTTACATGCTTTTCCAGATCCATGATTTTATTATTTTTTTGATGCTCGGAGGATAGTTCTCACCAAGAGAAAAACAAAATGCAAGAGAGAGCAAAGCTCAAGATCCGATTGTTTCGAGATGCCTGGACATCATTGCATTTGAAAGACTGGAGATCATAGGAAGCAGGAAATACAGACAGAGGGAGATAGTTCCAGAAAGACCTGCTCCATTAAACTAAGGACCGGGAGTAACGGTTAACTCTTGCATTGTATAGCTTGACAGAAAAGGGATGAGAGCCGTTGCTAGACGGGTGCTAATAGCATCCCTGGCAGAGGTGGAGGAATGCATGCAGACAGCTCAGAGGAGTAGTGACCATTGGAAATGAGCGATAGAAAAGAGATAAAGATGCAACAGTGCGGCTAAGAGACAGAGGTTGAAGGGAGCCATTAGTAGGAGCGGAGCACACAAAATGTCTTTGATTCCACCATATTGAGCACAGCTGTATGTGGGGAACATCCCCACACATGTGAGTTGTACTCCACACAGGTTCCGCCAAGAACTGCGCATAGTGTTAACAATTGTGCAGGGGTAAAGAAGGAATGGAATCGGCCTACAATACCTAATCTCTGGGAAGCAGATTTTACAAGAGATGGCCATGATCTTTCCAAGATAAATCTCGAGTGAATGAAACTACATCATATTCAAGGATGACACAACATTAAGCTGAATATTATTATACATTATTGGGTACACCTTTGGAAGATTTTGTCGGGCCGGATAGGTGTAAGAACTAAATCTTTTGATGCATTAAAAAAAAAGAAAAGAATATTTTTATTCAGAGATACAGATCTAAGTCAGACATTCTGGTGTGCCATAGCCTTATCCCTTGTTTGTTGAAGTAACTGCTGAGATGGACGTTGCGGAAACTTCAAATGGAAAGGTGAAGGCGGAGTCATCAGTGTACGAGTGGAGGGGATTTGATGTGCCAGCTTATAAGACCAGGATGAAGAAAAGAAAGAGAGTTGGTGATAGGACAGATCCCGTGAGGAACACCACTCTGCCTTATAGATTTAGGATACGAACGATGGCCGGCAATTTTTGCGGCTATAGATCGACCAGAAAGGAAGCTATAGATGAAGGCGCAGCAACAGGGATAGAAACCGTAAGAGGGCAAGTTGGACGAGGATTTATGCCAGACTCGGGATCGAAAGCCCTTTGGAGATGTCAAGTGCAATGGCAAAGCTTTAGCCAAAGTCCCGACAGGAGGATGACCAGGAGTCTGAAAGGTAGATGAGAAGATCAGCCAGTGGAGCATCCCTGGCGGAACCCATACTGACAATCAGAAAGAAAGTTGTGATGGGAGAGAGGCTTCTTCTGTTAAGAATTGACTCGAAAACTTTTGAGATTATTGCGGGATGCCAAAGCTATTTGGACGGTAGTTAGAGGGCTGGGAATGGTCACCCTTCTTTGGGACTAGGTTTAATGGTAGCAAACTTCAGCAAGAAGCGGTACAAGTTGCAGACAAAGATGAAAGAGTTTGCCCAGGAAGGGTGTAAGCACAGAAGCACAGTTCTGGAGAACAACAGGAGGGATTCCATCAGGCTCATATGCCTCGTTATTATTGAGGCCTTTGATGGCAGAAAATACATCAGCTGAATATAATTTTAATGTCAATATTATGAGTAAGTCAGAGGGGGAAGTGAAGGAGGAAGAGCACTGGAGCCATCTAAGCTGGAATTGGAGGAGAATGTCTGAGCGAAGATATCTGCTGTTTTTCAGTTGAAGAAATAGCTACAGAACAATCAGAGTAGAAAAGAGGAAGGAAGGATGATGAGGCAAAGTTGTTAGAAAGGTTTTTGGCAAGGTGTCAGATTGAGCAAGAAGACCTCGAGTTGAGGAGCAGAACATTTAGTACAGATGAAATCATTTTTAGCAGAGCGAAGAACAGATATAGCACGACTTCAAGCAGAAACTTAAAGATGATGTGATATAGGGGTGGGTTGGCTCCAAAATTTTTATAGGTCTCTTCTCCTTGTTGCAGACAGCACTAGAACAAGAGTGATTAAACCAAGGCTTTCTTGCATTAGATAAAGGATATGAGAAAGGAATGAATGTTTCCATGCCCGAGAAAATAACCTCTGTAAAGTGCAAGGCACACTCAGATGGCTCCTGAAATATAGGCAATAATCATTCCAGGGAAAATCAGATTTATTTGGGGCCTGCCTGAAGGCCTCCCAATCTCACAGCTCCAAAGTGCCAATAGACAACGTTTCATTTGGAGAACCCATAGGCCAGGCAACAGAAGGAGGTTGGACAGGCTAGCGGTGATGGCAGTTAAATGTGATCGGAGGAGCCTAACTTGAGAGAAAAGATTAACAGTGTAAGCAGAAGGACAGTTGTAAGGAAGAGGTCAAGTATGTTGGAGCTCTCTCCAAGGGGCAGTCAGGGATATGGGTAGGGTGCTGTACAAGCTGTTCTAGATCATTAAGGATAGAAAAGATGTAGGCTTGTTCTAACAGGTGGATCAGTAAAGGAGAGGAGAGCCAAAGGTGGTGGTGAACATTGAAATCTTCCTAAAATGCAGATTTCAGAGAAAGAAGCAAATGGATAGAATGTGTTCCATCGTAGAAGTAAGATAGTTGAAGAATTTTTGATACTCAGTATCAAGGGGATAAATAAAACAGCACAGATATATTTAGTCAGAGAAAGACAGGAAAGCCGAAGCCAGAGTGCAGTGAATTCAGAAGAATCGAGTTCAGGAACATGAGAGCAAGGCAAATCATTGCATATATATATAGAGAGAAAGCCAATTTTGGCTTTGAAACAGTATAGAGAAAGTAGGAGGATACAGAAAGGGGGTTTGCTGTCAGTTGCCTTAGACAGCTAAGTTTCAGTTAGAAAGAGAATGTGAGGTTTAAAGGAATGCCATAAACACTTTATAGTCCTTCTCACAAGCCTTCTCTAATATCTGTCTCACTGGAAATCTTTTAATTCACATCCTCTGTCCAACCTAAAGCCACCCTGTTCATCACTTACTAGGACTTCTGTGAAGCTCTCTCACTTTCTCTATAATAATTCATCTATATACCTTCCCTATCACACTCAGTAAACTTATGCCACGATAATTCTTGCACTCACTTCGCTCACTTTTATTTTTGTAGAGGGGTACAATCACAGCCTTTTTTCCACTTTGATGGCACAGTTTCACCCAACCATGCTTTCTTACATATCACTAACAAGTACTTCATTCCGTTTTCTCCACAACACTTAATCATTCTTTTCATATACCTCATCAACCCTAGCTGCTTTCCCATTTTTCAGCTGCTTCACAGCGCCGTTCACCTGTGCAAGGGTCACGTTTCCTGGGACCACATTCTTTCTCTGCACACTGCCAAAACCAATCATGTTTACAGTGGCTCTACTCTCTCTTATTCCCATTCATCAGGCTGTCAAAATATTCTTTCCATCTTGGTCCTTATTTCATTAGCCACCTACATCCCTCAAACCTTCATATTTCTTTCCGCTTACATTCACTTCTAGATTTCCGCACCTCTTTCCAGACAACTTTGAAATAGTTTCGTATCATTTTTCTTCGTAGATCATCATCTACCTCCTTCTTTCACTTCACTGGTCATTTTTACGTGTTTTTTGCTCAAGTATATTCAGCTCTCTACCTCAGTGTATATATATATATATATATATATATATATATATATATATATATATATATATATATATGTCTGTGGGACCTATCTATCTATCTATCTATCTATATTGTTAAGAAATGAGATCTGCTAGTTACGTAGCCAAGATCTTTCTCGACGTTCCTTGTACTGTAAGTTCCAGTATGAGTCAGGAGTTGCCAGTTTGCCTGCTATTTGTGAGCGTAGTTGTTTCATAGGTTGTACATTAATTTTGTTTGCACTCTTTGTTTACAATGTTTTATTTATGTGATTGCTTGTTGAATTATGTACTTTTAAGTTCCTATGAAAATGATTTAGCGCGGCTATGTACTGTGAGAAAACTTTGTGCATATTTTGATGTCTCCTAGTTGGTAAGTGTTGTTATAGGGGTTGATATGCAAGACCATGTTCCGGAATTATGGAGGTGATGACGATTCTCGAATAATGCAAGGTTTTATAAGAATGGGGTAGAGATTATTTCATGTTTAGTCAGGTGTCAGGTCAGTTTCTGAGTGTAGTGCAGTGTCAGTGTCAGTGAAGACTGTATATTTTTGGTACCTCAGAAAAACAGTGGCAAACAGTGACAGGTTATTGAAGTTTCTGTATCATTGGAACTTCTGAGAAAACAGTGAAGTGTCAAGCATTAAGTGTAATAACAGCGGAAGTGTTGTTAAGCATTACGTGTAATAACAGTTGCAAGTGTGTATAGCTCCAGTGCTTGTGAGAACAGTGAACTTGGAATGCATTAAGTGGAAGACCTGGAAAATAGCCACCGTGAACTTTAAGGAGCCAGTGTTTATTTTCGCCTCAGCTGACCTTGTGTACTGTACACCTTAACGCTGACTTCATAGGAAGAACAACTTACTGGGCAACGGCCCTTTCTTGCAATGAACTACTGAAGGTTGGAGCCTATAGCAGTGTGGGATATGGTACACAACACTGGTGTTAGGAGTGGGATAATACTTCAGTGCTGTGAATGAGTCAAACCTTCGACATGGAAGCAGAGGGTGTGAAGACAAGGTCCCAGCTGGGCAGGAGGAGGAAATTCTCCTTGGGGACAATCGTGAAGCTATTACAGGCACGGAGTGAACAACAAAAAGAATAAATACAGGCACACATAAAGAGCTCAGAAACGCAATTTAAAGAACAGTTATCACAATTACAGGCACAGAATGAAGAACAGAAAAACTCCAAGCACAATTACAGGCCCAAAATGAAGAACAGAAAGAGCTCAGGAAAGAAATCAAAGAATACTTGTAGGCACAGAACGAAGAGCAGAAAGAACAATATGAATCACTTTCAAGAGACATCAGCAGGAGCAAATAGAGGGAAGCATAATATAGGGTGCAAGGACAGCTAGATACATACATGGGGGAAATGAAAGAATATCAGCTTTCTTAAGAAAGCGAGTAGATGTTACAGGAGCAGAGGTATGAGGCAAGCACGTGATGGAGTGTAAACAGCATGTTACGAGCAGTTGCAGACACTTAGTGGGGAAATAGTGATGGAGTGCAGACAGCATGTGGATAACCAGCTGAAGCATGTAGTTGACCATATGAAGATAATTAAGGAGTATTCTGAGGATGTGGAGAAATATTGCACTGCTGAGCCTCAGGTTAGTGCATGTGGAGTATATCAAAGGAAATGGGCAGTGTGCAGTGAATACTTGACGGATCCCAGGCATCTAAAGGCAGCATTACAGGGCTTGAATAATCAGAATGAATACAAGCAGAGATCTAAGTCCTGGCCTTACTCATGATGCCCCAATTTTTAGGCCCCAAACCAGTGAAGTGCATGGCTATAATGGGGGTCCAGTTAGACAAGAAACCTCAGAAATTTGATGACAAGAGTATCTGGCGAAGCTTATTGTGCCTCAGTTTGAGTTGGCTTGCGGATCAGAATTGCTGGGACGACAGTGAGGGCAGTGCAGCTTGCTACTAGTCTTATGGGTACTGCAGCGGGAGCCTCTTGGCCAGATGTTAGTCATGGAGAGGAACAGTTATTCAGCCTGGAGTTATTGCTGGAGCACAGATATGGAACCATGTACTCAGACTGAGGTTTACAGAGCAAGATTCCGAAAGCCGTGTAGCTGCTTAAGGAGAATCCCTATAGCAGCTTGCTCATGGCCTGGAAAGTATGGTATACAGTGTTACCCTGGAGCAAGGCACCTAATCTGTTGGCTATTCTACTGAGGGACCAGTTCATTAATAGATAGTGCAGAAGTTGGAAGTGCAAGTGAAGCAGGTACAACAAAGAAGCATGTAAGAAGCACTATTGTAATCTAGAATTTGAGTCCTATGTCAGGTCCAGTACATCCACCTTTCAGTCAGGTCGCAGTGCAGGATTCAGTGCAAGAAAGGGGCAGGTATGAAAAAGGAAAATTTTGGTGGAAGTTGTTGAACTGTGAAAAGCCAGGACATTGTGAGAGGACTGCTACATGTGGAAGAGGCTGTGAGAAATATCAGAGGAGGCTGCTGTTGTTCTTGTGTCAGGGCACAAGAAGGAGGATTGTCACAAATGGAAGAAGGAGCAAGAACATAGCAGTGCAAGGAAATCTTCAGCTGCAACAGGGCGTGTTGGACATGTAGTGAGGAGTGGACACTTCAGCCTCGAGAGGTCTGATGATAAGAAGAAGGTTCCAGAAGACCAGAAAGAAGCGGGAAACTAGTGAAGGCTGGTGTGAAGGGGCAACCACCAGCCAGCTCTTCCTAAGTAGCCTCACCACTGAGAAAATGCAAGAGGACGGCAATCGATAGTGTGCTAATAGACGGAAGGATAGGATGGAAAGAAGTGTTCCAAGGTGATTGATTTATCTGCAGAGCAGCACTTTTGTGAGGCCTGATGCCACATCATTGGTATCTTCTGAGTCATCAGAACAACTGTGCTCAATTGGGCCCTGTGTGGAACTGAGGGGACCGCTGGATGCTCCTCGGATTGAAGTGGCAGGGCATGGCCGGGCCACTCTACCAGTCTATCTGGTTGACATGGAGGATCCTTCGCCTTCGGGTTCTGGACTACCCATGTCCATGGGATGTGAGCTGGACTTTTGCTCCATGAAGATGAAGGTTCGGGGAAGGTCACGGCCCCCGTCCCGGGCAGGGTGAAACGCACTAGTCTCTGGGGGCGTTGCATGGGCGCTCCATACTACAGTGATACCCCCTGTGGGCCCGTTGCTCCAGTGTAAGGTGAGTGACTCTTTTGACAGCTGGGCAGAGGTAGTGGCACCTGATGTACGGTGCAAGACAAAGGGGCCAGGATGATGGTGGGGAGAATGCTGGTGGAGCAGGTGCAGATGAAGTGCCGGCTGTGGGTGGCCACTCTCTTCCTGCAGCCACAAATGATCAACGCAGGGAGAAATTGTGGGACTGTGCCAGTCTGTGGACCCTGAGTGGCATTGGAGGAAAGGCCACAGTGCGGAGCTTAGTCGAGGAAGACGGGTACGTGCCAGACCACCTACAAGACGTCTTCTCAAGGAGTTGTCGATGCCTGGATGGTTCACAAATCGCCGAAGTTGAGCCTGCTGCTGACGGAATATGCTGTTGATCTTTTCCACGTGAGACCTAGACCTGGGGCGCATTGATCTGGTGGGAGCATAGTAATGTAGATCATTGGGGGATCACTGCCCCAAACAGTTCAGCACGGAGGATGGCGCCAGCCCAATGGCAAGAAATGGAGAAGGTGATGGAGATATGCCATTGTCAAGTAGCAATGGAGACATAGCTGCCGTACTCGCTGGGCATCAGCAAGGTTCTGCGAGGTAAAAGAATGGCTCAGCGCAGGTGCTGAATAGACTATCGAGCCCTGAATGAAGTGACAGTGAAGGATGCTGAGCGGTTGCCGGAACTCGTTGGGCACCCTGGACGCTCTGTCAAGTGCTCAAGTGGTAATTCACCCTAGACATGAAGGCAGGATAGCAGGTCAGCGCCGTAGAGTAAGCGACAAATATGAGGACAGCCTTTTCATATGCGCTGGGTTTTATGGCAGTTTAAAGCGATGCCATTTGGGCTATGCTATGCCCCAGTTGGCTTTTGAATGTCTTCATGGACTGCATACTTGAAGGCCTGCCCTGGCATACAGCTCTAATCTATCTGGACGATGTTACTGTAAATTGGACGGACTTTCGACCAGGAACTGGATAGGTTGTTGAACAGGATCTATGCAATGCACCTTAAGCTGAACTCAAAGAAATGCAACTTGTTTCCTGCATTGAAAGTAAAATACCTGGGACGCTTTGTAAGTGAGAGAGGCGCCCATACTGACCCAGAGAAGGTGGCAGCTGCGGAGAAACTGGCCGGGCCTACTTGTGTGCGTGAGTTACGGAGAGTCTTGGGCTTGTGCACCTATTATCAAGCGTTTTGTCAAAGACTTTGCAACGATAGCTGCAATCTCCTTCACAAGTTGCCGGGGAAAAGGCAGATCACATTGAGAGCAGAGACTCAGAAAGCTCTCGACGAATGCAAGCATGTATTGGCAAGCTCTCCAGCATTGCTGTACTAGACTAGAATCAAACATTGTTTCTGGACTGTGACAGAAGTGACCATGGTATTGGTGGAGTCCTGTTGCAGAAGAATGATGACAGGCAGAGTATGTGATTGCGTATTACAGCATGAAGCTTAGCCCACCAGTGCGGAACTACTGTGTGACCCGTAAGGAGCTCTTGACAGCGATGAAGAACCTTGACTCACTCCATCTCTACCTGTATGGGTCAAACTTCATCATCAGGACAGACCATGCAGCACTCAAGCGGCCGAAAATGCTAAAGAATCCAGAAGGACAACTACATGCTGGCTCAGGAAGCTAGGACCAGCACAATTATGGCGGGCAACATAGTCCTCGGCGGGTACATGGCAATACTGACAGCCTGAGTCGCCGGCCTTGTGATCCAGGTGCCAGCAATGTAGTAAAAGGGAAGGTCATGGTAAGAAATGGAGCTGTACTTCAGGTGACAGGGCCAGCATCAGAGGAAGACCCAAGAGGATGCAGACGGAGGATGCAGACTCATAACAAGTGCAGCGGCTGCAGCAGTATACAGTGCGCTTACCTTCTTGGGAAGAAGTTTCCAGGTTAAGCCATGAGACCAAGAGCTACTGGAGTCAGTAATCTTCTTCATTGGAACAATTGATGCACTACTGGAGCATCAGTAAGAGATACTCGATGGCCTCAGCAAGAATTGGCAACTGGTGGTTCCGAAGAAGATGAGGTCTGAGATCTTGGATGAAAGTCCTATAACCAGATCGCTAGTGGGCACTTGGAAGTGCACAAAACTCTAGGTCAGCTGCAACAGAGGTTCCTACTGGATTTTCGCATGCGTCAGGGATGTTGAAGAGTACGTTGGGACCTGCGATGTGTGCTGCGCCAAGAAGGGAACCAGCAAACGTGGTTGCGAGCCTCTCCAGCTGCACCAAGTGGGTGCAACCGATGGAAAGAGTTGCAGTGGACATTGCTGGACCTCTGACACTCACTCGAGAGAGGGAACCAGTATGTATGTGTTGCTATGGGACTACTTCACAAAGTGGCCAGAAGCTTATGCTATCCCTGATCAAGAGGCTGCGACTGTTGCTCAGGTGTTGGTCGATCAGGTTTTTCTGGCATTTTGGGAATGCCATAAGAAAATATTCAGACCAGGGTGCAGAAACTGGAGTCCGCTCGTGTTCCAGTAGTGCCGCAAGCCATTGGGGATCACAGTCCAGGACGACCCCATTAAGGCCACAGTCAGATGGGATGATGGAAAAATTCAACTGGACCCTGGGGCAAGAACTGGTTGTTACTGTATGGATGGACAATGAATGGGACCAGCAGTTACCTGCATTGCTGATGGCATATCAGTCTGCAACCCATGAATGGCCACATACATCTCAACAAAACTCGTTGGGCCACAAGTTACGCTTACCTGTTGACTCACTGACGGGAAGACCACCTGGTGAAGAGCTGCCTATTGACATTACCGGCTATGCAAAACATCTTCAGGAAAGGCTACTCAGGTACATCATCAAGGGCGCGGAGCCCTTGCTGGGGTTCAATAGAGGTGATGAAGTGCAAGTATGATGCCAAGGTTAGTGAGGTGAGTTTTTCAGGATGGTGATCAAGTTTGGTTATGTTACCCTCAGTGAAAGAAGGGATGGTCACGGAAGCTGCAAAGCCACGTGGGACGGGCCTTACACTGTGTTGGACCGACTGTCACATGTAACGGGCTGGATCTGGGAGTGGCAGGAAATCTCACCTGTCGTAACACTTGAACCGTCTGCGGCAGTACCATGTGGCCAGGACAGTACAGCTTGGATGTCACTGAGGAATTATCTCACCAGCTGAGGATGTTGACGGCGAGCATTGAGATGAAGTGCAAGAGGAGGGTGACAGTTCCTCAAGAGAAGAAGTGAATCATAGGACCAAGACCTTCCAGGAGAGTGTGGGACTGTGTGGAGGAGCAAGGACATCGCTATAGGCCACATAGAAGAAGACCTGGTTTAAGCTGAAGGATTATTTTAGTGTATAGTTAGATGTTTCATTAGGATTAAGGCTTATGTTTGTATATATACTATGTAGTTTTGTCGGGACGACAAAGAACTAGGGAGGGGGTAGTGTTAAGAAGTGAGATTTGCTAGTTAGGTTACCAAGATCTTTCTCGACCGTTTCTCGTGTAGTAAGTTTCGGTACAAGTCGTAGTTGCCAGTTTGCCTGCTATTTGTGAGCGTAGTTGGTTCGTAAGTTGTACATTACTCTTTGTGCTCTTTTTCTTTATAATGTTTTATTTTATGTGATTGCTTGTTGAATTATGTAATTTAAATTCCTATAAAATGATTTAGTGTTACGTAATGAAAGAAAATCTCAGCATGTTTTGATGTCTCCTAGTTATGTGTTGTTGCTAGGCCTGATATGCAACACCAGCAAGTTCCAGAATTGTGGGAGTGTGATGCATTCTCGAATAACGCATGCAAGCTTTTAAGAATGTAGAGACTATCAGTTTTAGTTTTAAAACAGGTCATAATAAAATAAGAAGACAAAATGCGGCAAACAGGTATCGCCGAAATTTATCATTAAAACTTGAGAAATAATGAGTGTCAAGCATTTACACCGTGAAGTGTTATTAAGCATTAAGTGAAAGCCAGCAGTTAGTGCGTGGTCTATGCTTGTGTGAGATTAGTGAGTTGAAAGCCATGCGGTATTATTTGGAATAAGACGTATTTATGAGCCAAGAGCGCATACCTCAGCTAATCTTGTACATTGCGGCCACATTTAGCTGACCATTAAACAGCCACTCGCAACTTCCTCCCTTAACTACTGCTGTTGAGCCCGCGCGTGTGGGTGGGGGACGTACAATATATATATATATATATATATATATATATATATATATATATATATATATATATAAGTTTTGATGTTTATCTTTCTTATTACCAATTCCCAATTGTACACTGAGGCATCAGAAAACAGTAGTTTAATATTCTTTTATGGTAATATTTTCGCTTAATTATTTAGATACATATTGAAAATTATATTGTTTGCGACAACGCTAACAGATTGTT
The DNA here is from genome assembly GCF_032717465.1 of Coenobita brevimanus. NCBI lineage: Eukaryota > Metazoa > Arthropoda > Malacostraca > Decapoda > Coenobitidae > Coenobita > Coenobita brevimanus. The sequence continues at coordinate 1,568 of NW_027642365.1, read as the reverse complement.
GTTTTGGTTTCATGTTTAAAAAGACATATTTTTCGCTCTGATTTATATCCATAAAATCCGCAGAACAAAATTTCATGAAAGAAAATACCAAAACTGATATTCTGACACTGATCTTCTGACTGACTCTGAAAATCGTAATTAACATTCACTAGAAATATAAATCATTATGTATAACGTCAAAACATCACCTTGAAGATGCGTTGAATTAGAAACAAGGCAGGAGGAGCTTTAGAATCGCTAGTCCAGTAAACTGACTGTCCTCTTTGATTCTGTGTATTACTCCCCGCAGTAAGGACAGTGGGTCGGCAGAGGGAGGGGATGTCAAAAGGAAGTGTGTTTTTTGTTGACTAATTTATTTTTAGGAGAAAAGGAACAGGTTTTTCATAATAGTGCACAGTGATCAGCACGTAGACCCCCTCTCGCCATAATACTCGTAGACCCTCTATAGCCAAATCCATTTAGGAATATCCCGGTTATTAGTGAAATGATCCACCCAGGGAGCGAGCCCTACACCACCATCCCGTGTTCCCACCCCACACAGGATATTTCATACTCTCCCGACCCTCGAGCCCACACAGTTGGACTCCACTAGCTTGAGTGCGGGCTGATTATCCCGACGGAGCAAGCACTCGCCAGTCGGGGTGGGACTTGCAGCCAGTCCCGTAGGCCCCCGCCATCGGACCTGCCCTCTAATATGAAGCACTCCACTGGAGCCTACCTCTCGAGCAGCGGCACAGGTGTCCATCGCATCTACCGTAGAGCTATGCACCTGCCAGGAGATCCCATACTCCCCACAGGGCCCCCGGGGACATGCCAATCTCCTGAAGAAGTGTCCACTGATCCTTTCAACTGGGGGCCAGCTCCCGGGCGGGGATCCCAGCAATCCACTGTCGGGGCCCACATGACCACTGGTTGTTCCCCTCCGTGACTTCTGAGCCCCCGCCACCTCAGCCCATTTGCAGCAGATGCCCTCCTCACTCTCCCCTTCCTGTACGGAAATGCCTCCACAGGCAGCCCTAACCATCCTAGCCAGGTACTTGCCGCAGGTTATGTGGCCGCTGACAGATTTCCCAGGAAGAGACCACTCCTCCAGGCAAGACTGCAGTCCCAGGTGCCGGCCTAGTCAACAAGCAGCTAGACTCACCAGTGCAGGTAGCCACAGTCACTCTCTGACGGTCACTTCAGATTGTAGCCCCAGGGAGGACGAGACCCATGTATCACCAGCCCAGACCATGCCAGTCTGCCCTTGCATATCCACTCACGACGAAGGGCAAGCACCGTGCTGAGCGCCTCTGGTTCTCTACGAGAACTGAAGAAAATCACCTCAGCCCCTGATAGGTCTCTGCTCGTGGGCTGGCCCACACTCACTCTTCAGCTCCTTCCAGACTCCAGGTGCAACAGCGCTTTCTACCAGGAATACTCGACGGCCCTCCAATTCTGGCTCCCGCCTCGGTCAATTCTCATAGCCGTTGCAGAGATATCTTCTATGCCATTCACTGTCCAGCTGTACTCGTGATATCGGGTTTTCAACTCCGTTCATCTCCCTACCTGTGCTCTCTTCCAACTAT